>NW_026521840.1:3000000-3239297 GCF_021234435.1 Artibeus jamaicensis | reverse complement strand
CAGAGGAGGCCAATTCTGTGGGGTGGGGGGAGGGGGAATGTGAAAAAGGAAGTGGATGGGGACACTTCTTCCCTCTCCATGTATTCTCATCCTTAGAATATCCTGAGAAGTTCAATCCCTAAGCCCAGAATTATCTTCAGCAACGTTTGCTGGAACTGGTTCTGATAAAAGGACTCAGCACAGTTTTGTACCGGCAGGCTTTATAAAAATCAGACAACAGTGATAACAGATAACAGCAAGGGTGAAATGATTTGATTGAGAAAATGACTACTCAGGTGTGGAGAAATACCACACAATATGAGATGATCTTCGTCATCAGATCATCTTTTTTTTTGCATTAAGTACACAAATCTTTAAAATGCTGTACCTCATTCACCTGGGGATGTAGAATCATAGTTGTGATCCTGGTCAGATAATTTAAAAGAATGGAAAGAGAGGGGTGTGTGTGTGTGTGTGTGTGTGTGTGAGCACGTGTGTGCCTGTGTGTGTGTGTGTGTGTGTGTAACCACTAAGGCAGATGTGGTAAGAGAGGGGAGTTTAGAAATATACAGATAGTGTCCTTTATCCTCAAGCCTTGGGGAAGAAGAGGCATACATATTTTTCTCAGGGCAACAAACCTAACAGACAATATGCATGTTTGGACGGTGTGACGCTGGAAGAGCACCATCTCCCCTGGAGGGGACATCACCTGCAGTCCATACTTGGGAGTCCCTGGGAAGCAGCACGGCTGTTACTGGGCCTGAGTAGCAGAGGAGGCTTCTGCAACTGCGGCTTCCCCTCGGAGGCGCCTGGTCTTCTGGGCGACACAAGTGGGTTTCCCAGCAGGGCCCTTCCCAGCCTCACCTTTCCTCCTTCGGGTGTCTGGCCTTGTTCATCAGGCTGCCATGGGTGACAGCAATCAGGGATTGTTAGGGCAGTGGCATCCATAGCGGGGGGGACCCCTGCTGCACCCTCAGCGTCTCCCACGGCATCTTTTCTGCCACCAGCTCCTGGGCGAGGTTGGCAGGGCTTCTGATCAGGGGCAGTGCTCAGCCCCTCAGGACGGCTCAGCTGGTAGCTGGGCCCACACCCCCGGCGCATGTTGCGCCCTCGGCCCGCGGCTGGCAGGTGCACCACCCACCGGCCATTGGCGGGAGCGAAGGTGGCAGGGCTGCAGGTGGCGCCCCAGGCCTCGCGGAAGGGCGGGGCTGCCAGCGTCGCTGGGTGTGGGGGCTACTGGTCAGCAGTCCTCTGGCCCTTGGCTGCGGCAAAGTCTTCTCTGCGGACCTCGCCATCGACGACGTGTCCTCTTTGGCTCCCCCGGCACCACAGAGAGACTGGTGGCGCTCCGCGGTAGATGTAGGAAGAAGCAGCCGCAGTTCACTGTAGCCAGCAGGCCGGGTCACGTTGATGGCCTCAGTGCGCTCACCCTGCACGTCGAACTCGACAGCCTCCCTGGTGTCCAAGCCGGCGCCGGTGCTTGTGAACCCGCGATGGCCGAGTGGTGAACGAACACTTCTTCCTGGGTGTCGTGCCTTTGGATGAAAACCGTACTCCGGCACTTCACATTGTACCACTTGACGGATCCGCCACCTTCTGGGCGATGACTCTCTTGGGCGCCTTCCCTGGGTGCCGGCTGCCTCTGTGGCTTCCAGGGTCTGGTGTCCACTTCCGCGTGGCTGGAGACTGGCCCGGGACAGTCTGCACCTTCCAGGGACAACAGGTCTTCCAGCGAGGCTGGCCGGGAGACTGAGACGGCCACCTCCTGGGGCCGGCCTCTCCAGCCTCACCAGGCCATCCCCTTTCTCTCCATTCTCAGAAGGAGAGCGAGGGCAATCTGCCTTCGGGGGGCGAAACACACGCCCAGGGGACAGTCTCCAGTCAGAGGGACCAAAGAAAGACCCTGGGGCTGGGCTCTGAGATTCTTGGGCGTGGCCTGGTGCCAGGGCATGGCTTCAGGGTGGGATGTCACAGTGGGTGTCCTAGACGGCTCCAGCAGGGGGGGGGGCCTGAGAGCTCTGCTACGTGAGCCTGGGGACTGTCCCCAGCCTCTGGTTCCTCTGGGCCAAGGGGCACACAGGATGCTCTAGGAACGGCCTTGCTGAAGACGCCCTGCCCGGTGCGGGTGAAGAGAGCACGCCCTTCCGTCCCCTTCCGTTGCTTGGGGAGACTGTTACAGCCTTCTCTGAGGGACACCGTCTAGTTGGTCTCTGGCAAACGTGTCCTCCTCCAATGCCTTGCAAGTCTTTCTGGAGGGAGGCATTGTGTGATTTCAGGCAATGTGGCAACCTCATGAAATGAAGACCCAATCAAAGGAGCCTGCTAGCTTTGGTGTTCGGGGTTTTTCTTTTGTTTTATCTTCTTGCCCAGGGGACACAGGAAGTCCACGTGGGCTAGAAGGCTAGCACGGGAGACCACGTTACACTGGTACAGGTCTATCTACACTAGTGTGAGGTTTGTAACCCAGTGAGCCTGAGTGGCAACCTTTGTGTCTCCAGTATTGTGAAAAAACTCTGTTGAAGTAACTGTGTTCGCCCACATAAAGCAAGTAGAGCTCGGGCAATTCTTCTTGTGTTTAACTATAGATGGGAACTTTTTTTATTTTTCAAATAGCTCTTTGATCTTCATCCTACATGGAGCTCAGATTTAATTATATAGAAACGTGGAAGAATTCGCTCTTTCACTTCAGTATGTGCTATATGGGGACTTGGTAATGCTGTGATCGAGGCCTGATCCTGCCTGAGTTCTGTCTACGTGTCATCTCACTGCAGCAAGCATTTCCTAAGCCCGGGGGGAGTGTGCTGCATTGATTCTTACTCTGACTCAGCATTACAAGATACCTGCTAAGGTACAGCTAGCTTCTGAAACCAGCCTTTCGTAGGGATAGCAGAGCACGCTCAAAGAGTACATTGTAACTCATCATAACTCAGTTTTCACTCATTAATGAGAAAATGAGCTCACGCTGGCCTGGCAGTTTAGAGTTTATAGAAACCTCTCACATCGGGTGAATTTGATCCCTGCAACAACCCACTCTATAAGGAAGTGGGAGAGCTACTGTTTTTACTTCACTTTGACAGATGAGGAAACCAGGGCCCAGAGAAAGGAGGTTGCTTACTTGTGTTCAAATATTTAGTATGAGGTGAACCCTTAAACTTACCTCAAAGTTCACCCAGCTCCAGGTTTCGCCATCATGCTTCACTAGTCTGTACACACTGTCTGGCCACCTGTGTCATCTGATGTCAAAGACTAGCAAACCACCTTCAGGGAGATCACAGTCTCAGCCCAGCAGAGAACTCAAGAAGGTTGCATGGCTCATCTGTCTCCCTGTGTCCAGACTCCCCACTTCCAGGGGCAAAAATTGCCTTCATATCAATTAATCAGCACCCCTATTTCAGACCCCCACCACACACAATAACCTTCTGCCTGAAAGCCAAAAGCAAAGACTTCTTACAGTACACTCAGGAAACATTTCTTCACCATGCTGGTATAATACAAAATGGGGAAAAGGGTCTCTTGGTTTTTATTTTACTCTTAAAAACCACTTTTGCATGCATCATCTCTCACTGTTTTTTTTTATCTCACTATTTTTTTACAACAAGTGTGAGAGGGTGGCACACTATATATCCTCACCTCACAGAGAGTAAGCCAGAGAACTACAGAGCAGCCAATCGACCTACCTGAGGCCACCCATGAACTGAGTGCAGAGCCAAGACAATACCACTGGACCTTCCAGCAAGCCCTCTGATCCCTGGTCCACTGTGCTCTCCATGGCCCCATGAGGTCACTTCCTGATGTGGTCAACAGATCTTTCTTTCATGTCTTGATAGCTCTCCCTTGCTGCTTCCCACATTTACCATGCCCATTCCCATCTCAGAGTCTGTGCTCCCTTTTCCTCATTCTCTAGGAATTAGTTTCTCCTCTCTCCTGGCCATATATAAATCTTACTTGCCCTTCTAGTCCCAGTTTGGCACTTTCCCCCCCACCCCACCCCCATTCCAAATGCACAAGTCCACCTCGATGTCTTCCTTCTCAGAAACCTAGTTGCACTTACAGCCAGATGATGAATGACAACCCTACTTCTTTCCTGTGTGTAATAAGGTTTTCTGTCTACAATTATTCCCTAGCTGGATTCTAAGGCCACTGAAGAATGTTTATTCCTTCTCCACTCCTCTCTGAATATCATTCTGCCTGGAGCAGTGCTGCTGTATTTAATCCACATGCATGCTTGTGAGTTAAACCTGCGCCCTCCTTTCCCTCAAAGTGGCTGCATCCTTCTGAATTGTACAGTTGCAGACACTGCGGCCAGGTGTGAAGTAGATGTGAAGGAGATTCACTGAGCTGGACTGAATATGTCCTCTTGAGTCCCCCTGTTGTTGTTTTCAAGATATACAGGAAAGTGCTTTGGAGCCATCGTTGGAGATCCATGAAACTTCTCAGTTGGGGTGTATTTTATGCTAAAATGAAAGGCTTTGTGGAAAAAATACGATATGAACTACTAGTTCAAGCTTAAGGTTTAATTTGCTGAGCCCTTTGTATTATTTTTATTGAAACCATCAGGTTCTGCTTATCTCTTTTTCTCTATTTTGCACTTCATACTTTCTGTGAAGCAAGTATTTCATTCCTATTATTCAAGAGTTGGAGGTTAACTCGGGTTTAAAAGTACACTGTCTGATCCATGAGCTTATCACTTAAAAATAAAATCTCTGCTGCCGCAGCCACAAAATAGACCTGAACGCCAGACAGCAGAGTTCATCCAGGCCCACGACGAAAGGTAATAACATTAAGCTGATGAGTAAAGAAGTTGGCAGTCTCACCAGAGGACAAAAATGCTTCAGGGCCTCTTTTCTTACCAGGTCACAGGCTGTTCCTGTTTGAAAGGTCAGTGGACTAAATACAAAGCAAGAACCCTCATCTGTCTTGTTTCTTCTATATCCACCCAATTAACGCCAGCCTCTCCTAAGCGCTGCTTGCACTGCCAATTCACCAGAAAGCTAACATAATACAGACAGAAAAAATAGAAGGAGATCTAGAAAATGGAACCAAGACTGCCTACCCGTGCAATGCCCCACATCATGCAAATGGCACACAGTAAAAGCCAGGGTGACACGTCAATAAGTGGTTTAAAATATGGGCAGTGTTGTCATCGTCAGTGCACCCTCTGCTGAGGTTCTCAGAGCTAAAAATCATTTGGAAGAGCTAAGAATCTTAACTCAGAAGGTCTGGGTTTGACCTCCTGGAGATGGCCTAATGTTGTGTCTGTTTAGCCTTTGTGCAAATCACATCATCTTTCTGAGATGTAGTCTTATCACATGTAAAAAGAAAATATAGATGCTTTCCCTCTCTAGTTCACAAAGGTGTGGTGGCAATTATGTAGAATACTCCGTGTGAACAAGGTAAGTTATGTAAACCATAGGCTGTGAACATCTTGACATACAACACTATCTGTGTTAAAAAGAAAGAGATGAAGAGGGAATAAAAAAGAAAAGACTGAAAGAAAAGAAATTGTGATGGTTAATTTTATGTGTCAATTTGGCTCAACCACAGTGCCCAGTATGTGCTCAAACATTATTATGGATGATTCTGTGTGGGTGTTTTGGGATGAGATACTTTTTAAGTCCATAGACTTTACATGAATTGCCATTTATAACGAGGGTGGGCCTTATCCAATCAGGTGAAGGTGAGAACAGAACTGAAAATTGACCTCCTCCGAGCACGAGGGAATTCTGCAGCAGATGGCCCTTGGTCTTGATCTGCCATGTTGGCTCCTCTCTCTGTTTCTAGCTTGACAGCCTTTGGACATAAATTGCAGTCTCGGCTCTCCCTTCAGTAGCTAGTCTGTGAGCATATCCTATAGATTTTGGACTTGCCAGGCTCCATAACTGTATGAGCCAATTCCTTGAAATAAATCTGTCTCTTTGTCTATCTCTGTCTCCCTCCTTCTGTGCGTGTGCACTCACATGAACACACACACACACACACACACACACACTCATGCATCTAATTGCTTCTGTTTCTCTGGAGAACCCTGTGTCATGCAAACTTTGGTACCAGGGCTGTTTCTAAAGAACAGACTCTTAAAGTTTTTGAACTGGTTGCGAGGTTCTAAGATTTGGCTCTTGAATCTGATTGTACTTAAAAGCACCAATGACTCCATCTCCAGCAGTCAAGAGCCTCCTGATAGTCCGTGGTGTGATGTGGCAGTAGAGACACACAAAATTTCACCATTGGATACTCTTAATCAAGCACTTGTATGAGGTAAGGAACTGGAGTGGACCATGTATATGATACCCTAAAACATTTTTGTCAAACTACAGAATATAATGAGAAATGTCCAGTTGCTCCTAATGGCACTGAACCACGTGGGAAAAGAAAAGGATGAGCTCAGAGATGTCAATACCCTGCTCAAACACTGCTTAAGTGATCTGCAAGCTTCTATGTCTGCCCTGAGAGTCTTCTTTTCTGCAGCCTTGAGGCCAATTGAGATTGGAAACAAAACCCAGAATCTCATTCAGTGAGTGGCTGAAGTACGATGCCAACTGAATTCCTGAACTCCCTGTGTATTGACCATGAAAGTGAAGGCACTGATTGGGGAGGAATGGGATCCTGCATGTTGGAATGGGAACACATGGGAAGACCCTGATGAAGATGGGAACATTGAGCTCCTGAACACTCATGGTCATCTTCACCAGTGGAAGCAGCTCTTCAAACCTTGTAGATACATCCTCTCTGCCCCAGTCTAAGGTGATTAGATTAGCCCTGAGTTGCCTGAGGGAAGTGCAATGTGTCTCCCCTGAGGAAATGTCCTTTAAAGACACTGCTGCTTCTCAGGACCCACCACTCCTTTCGCTTCTAGACCTGTAACAGGTGATTCCACCACAGAAGGGTCGCTTAAAAGAGAGGTAAAAAGTGAAACAATCGGGGGGGGTTCTGTTCTCCAAAAGAACTACTAGAGTTTTCTAATTTATACAGACAGAGACACATGAAGACATGGATGGGGCTTGAGTGTTAAAGGGTGCAGGATAGCAGTGGAAGGAACATAAATTTGAATCAGACAGAATTTACTGACTTGGGCCCACTAAGCAGAGATTCTGCATTTACTGTTGCAGCTTGGCGCATTAGAAAAGGTTCTATGATTTGTTTGGTTGGTCTGCTAATACATGAACCTAAATGTGGCCAAAGGCATGTGGAAATGCTGGGCCTGTCCTTGCTTTACAGTAGAAAAAAGGATTCAAAGGGTGGGGAGATTGGAGTGTTAGAATGCATTTGGTACTTAAGACCTGCTCACCCATCCTGGGAGGGTCCACAGGACACATCCTTCACCATAGCTGTGAGGAAATAAATTCGAGGGGAGCCCCAGCATCCTTGAAGACCTCTGTGATCACTCTTCTCTGTAGACAAGAACTTAGAGTGGGAACTGCTGCCATGGAATTGGGGAATCGAAAGGCAATGGCACCAAATTGTATCTCCAGGTGGCAGGGGCCAAGTGGCAATCACTCCAACCTCCAGAGGTAAGGCAGGCTTTGTTCCCTTAGAGGCCAGCAGAGTGACAGCAGAGTCAGAATAGTCTGACTCAAGAGACCTCTGGAGTTGCCTAGTTGATTGTGAGTTTTGTTACTTGAAAGAAGTATATAGGAAGCCTATTAAATACTTACTTGATCTGTATTACCAGAAACAACTCTAGATCAAGGGAACACATGTCTAACTTGCAAAAAAATAATAGGTAGTCACAGCTCCTGAATCAATTCCCAAACTTGAGACAGTTTATAGACCTAAAACCTCTGGAATGTAGGGGAGGTCAGGTCCCTTTGCTGAAAGGCCATCTGAAGGCTCAGGTACAGCACCAGCTAGGTGGGACAAAGGTCATCCAGGCAGTTGCATATACTCTGATTCATCATCCAACATATGCTGTCTGTCCAGAAAAGTCCAGCCATTGTTAATATAACAAGAACTGTTCACATGACATGGATGTAACCCGCACGCCAAGGGAGATGGGCTGGAATGTGCATGTGTGCACAATGATGACCTCACTGTACTAGTCGGGCGGGGGGTATAGACACCATTGAGTGAGTGTGTGTACTGTGTGGCCGTCGCATTCAGAATGATGGAGCAATTAGAGCAATGAACCTGCACCCGAATTTCATGTTGAGCTTGAACATTCCTCTGTGGAACTATTTGGATGAATCAGAAGGCTTTTGGCGATAATGCAATGAGTGCAGCACAGCAGAAAAATGTAGGCACAAATGCTTCAAAAGGTGGTCAAGAATCTGTTGAAAGTGATCCACATTCCAGAAGTCTTGCAACAAGTAAAACACCTGAGAATGTTGAACGTGTACAGGCTGAATCAACAAAGATCAGCAACTGATAGTACGAGAATGAAAACCTGATCACAGGATTCCAAAAACTACTGTGTCCAAATTTTGACACAGGATCTTGGTATGAAATGTGTTAAGGCAAAAATTCATTCCACAGCTTCTGCTACCAGAGCAGAAGGAACATCATGCTGCAGTTACTAATGACTTGATTCAACCACTATCAATGAACTAGATTTCCTCCAGATCATAACTGGAGATGACTTGTGGGTCTACAGCTGTCATCCAGAAATGAAGGCCCAGTTGCCCCAATAGAAGTCACCTGGGTCTCCACACCCGAAGAAGCCACAGCAAAGTTGTGGCAAGACCCAGACCATGTTAACTGTGTTTTTTGATTGGGAAGGTCTTATCCATCACAGGTGGTTCCCCTCCGGGCCAAACAATTAATAAGGGGTACTACTCCAATGTTCTTCATTGGTTGAGAGACGCAATATGATGAAAACAGCCACAGCTATGAGCAACTGGTGATTGCCCAGGGATCACATCTCGTGCAGAGTTTTTTGGTGAAACATCAATCACCCAGGTGACTCAGACCCCCTCTAGTGAAGACTTCTGGCTTTTCCCAAAACTAATATCGCCTTTGAGAGGGAAGAGACTTCAAATCATCGATGAGATTCAGGAAAATATGATGGGGCAGCTGATAATGATTGGAGAATTGTACGAGGTCCCACAGTGCCTACTTTGAAGGGTATAGAGGCATCATTGTCCTATGAATAGTGTTTCTTACATGTTGAATCTTCTTCGGTAAATGTGTCTATTTGTCATATTACATGGCTGGCTGGATACTTTCTGGACAGAACTGTATAGTGCTGTTTCTGCCATCACTTGGGTTCATGGGCCCAGGACTCAAGGTGTGGAAATGTGTGTGGAACCACTCACTGTCACAACCCAGTGACACACTAGTACGAAGTTGGCTTCCTGTCCACATTACCTGATGGTCTGCTGGGCTAGAAGAGGCCTCATTTCTAAAGGGAGAGATGCTTGCACTCAGAGGCACAACAATGATTCCATGGAATTGAAAGTGCAGACTGCCACCTGGCCACTTTGGACTTCTGATGCCCCTGAATTGACAGGCAAAGAAGGCAGTTACTCGGCTACCTAAGGTTATTGATACTGACTGCCAAGGGCAAGCCACAAAGAAGGTATCGTAGAGTATGCCTGGAATGCAGGGAGATCCCTCTAGGCAACCCCCAGTAATAACATACCCTGAGATTAAACTCAATGGAAACTTTAACAATCAGATTAGGCAGGGTTACTAATGGCCCAGACCCTCCCTTCAGGAATGAAGGACTGGCATCTGGCCACATAAGAACCATGACTAGCTTGAGTGGTTGCTGAGGGCAAAGGGAATATGGAATGGGTAGATGAAGGTAAGTATAAATACCACCATGGCCATGTGACTAGATTCAAAACGGGAGACTAATTGTTATAAGTATTTCTTCCTTCTTTTGTTATGAATATGTTCCTAAGTAAGCACCTGTCTACCCAATAAAGTTTTCCTCCCTTTCTATCCCCCTATTTTGTAACAAATAATATATTGACCCGATACCATATTATTTAAGCAGTGTCGAATGTGCACCACAGAAAGTAAGATGGGGCAGGAATTTTCAACCTTTTTCACCTCATGGCACATATAAACTCATTACTAAAATTCTGCGGCACACCAAAAAACATTATATTTTTTGCCAATCTGACAAAAATAGATGTAATTTTGATTCCTTCACACTGGACAGCTATTATTCTTTTGGCTGTTGTAATTCTTTGATTTATCAGTTTACAGGAGAAGAGGTGAGTGCCCTTGACTAAGTAACCAGGTATTGTATGTCTTAAAAATTCTGCCCTGGCTAGTGTAGCTCAGTGGATTGTGCGTGGGCCTGTGAACCAGAGAATGGCGGTTCGATTCCCAGTCAGGGCACATGTCTGGGTTGCAGGCCAGTCCCCGGCAGGAAACTCATGAGAGGCAACCACACATTGATATTTCTTTCCCTCTCTCCTTCCCTTCCCCTCTAAAGATAAATAAATAAAATCTTTTTTAAAAATTCTGGCAGCACACTGGTTGAAAAAATCTGAGTTAGAGGATATCAAGGAGAGAGTAAACATCACCCAAGGACTTTGCCTCCTCTTGTTGTGAAAAGGGTAGGGTGTGTTCATTTGTGCACAGGATAGTTGTATCCTCATAGGTGAAAGTGTGACTTTATCATTGTCTTTGGTTTGGGGATTCAGTACAGTGTAAGGAGATGCACTTGGGTACCAAGGTGATAGGGTGAACTTCTGATGGTTAGTCCTATGTCAACCTGGCCGGGCCACTGTTCCCACCTGTGTGGTCAAGGTTTATCCTGGATGTTTTCTGTAAGAGTATTTCAGATGAGTTTTTACATTTAAATTGGTGGACTTCGAGTGAAGCAGGTTGCACCCCCTTAATGCATGTGGGCGTAATCCATTCACTTGAAGGCTTGAAGAAACCTTCCCCTGATCAAGAAGGATTCTGTACATCAGCTCTTTCTGGTCTCAGCCTGCCAGCGCAGCCTACAGGGCTTGGACTTGCTGGTCTCCTGTTTCCAAACGTACCCAGGATTTGTTTTTCTCGGGTGTAGTAAGATGACAGAAAGGAAGCCAACTGCCTTTGAAAGAAGAGTGCATCTCTCACAGTTACTCAGAATGAAAAGCATGGCACAACACCCACTGCCATAAGAGATCACTTGCAAGCCCTGGCTGGTGTAGCTCAGTGGATTGAGCACGGGCCTGCGAACCAGACAATCGCAGTTTGATTCCCAGTCAGGGCACATACCGGGGTTGCAGGCCAGTTCCCAGCAGGGGATGCACGAAAGGCAACCGTACATTGATGTTTCTCTCCCTCTCTCCTTCCCTTCCCCTTTAAAGATAAATAAATAAAATCTTTAAAAAAAAAGAGATCACTTGCAGGGAGAAGCAAAGAGTGAGGAGCTCGGAACAGGCCTTTATTACTATGGTGGCAGGACTTAGCTAGGTGGAGATGTCTCCTATTGGGCACGAAGCAAACACAAATATTGAGGCTTGTGGATGGAGGGTTTGTATGAAGATCCAAGGGATAACTGGTACGTGATATTTGATGGGATCAGTTGCCTGCTCCTACTCTTTTCAGTGTCTGTGTCCTGCCACTCCCTCCAGTCCCCAGGCAACACGGATCTGCTTTCTGTCCATCTACATTAGCTAACCTTCTTTGGAATTTCACATAAATTTGATCAAAAAGTATATACTCATTTTTCTGACTTCTTACCCTCAGCATATTGAGATCCGTTAATGTTACAACATGCATCAGTAGTTCATTCCTTTTATTGCTACAAGCATTCCATTATGTGGAAAGGGCACAGTTTGCTTATCCATTTGAGTGCTGAACATGAGGGATGTTTCCATTATTTGGGTATTATAAACAAATCTTCTCTCAACATTTATATGCAAGCGTCCGATTGTGCATACAGGCATGCCTTTGTCTTGGGCAAATTCCTAGCACTAGAATGTTTGAACCATGTAATAGCTGTGTGTGTGGTAGTTTAAGAAACTGCCTGCTATGATCTGAGTGCTTGTCTCCCCCATGAATCCGTATGTTAAAATCCTAATGCCCAATGTGACAGTATTAGGAGACGGGGCCTTTGGGAGGTAATTAGGTCATGATAGGGAAGGCTTTGTGAATGGCATTAGTGCCCTGGTAAAAGAGGCGCCAGGGAGCTAGCTCACCCCTCCATCACCTGAGAACACAGTGAGAAGATGCCTGGGACCAACCAAAAAGAGGCCCCTCCCCAAACCAGGACTATGCTGGCTCCTTTATAGTGGATTTTCCAGCCTTCAGAGCTGAAAGAAACACGTTTCTGTTATCAGCGATCCAGTCTGCATTATTTTCTTTAGAACAGCCTGTATGGACTAAGCCACACTTTTCCAATGTAGCTGTACCATTCTGTATCTCCCTGCCCCCGAAGTATATTCAAGTTCTAGTTCCTCCACATCTTTGCCAGCACTTGATAAAAGTGACATTTTAACTTCAGCCATTCTGATAGGCACATAAGGGTGTAGTGTTCTATGGGTGTGCAGTACAGATTTTTCATTCTAATTTTTTAAAGGTTTTATGTACTTACATATTTTTAGAGAGGAAGGAGGGAGTAAGAGAGAGAGGAATATCAATGTGTGGTTGCCTCTCACATGCTCCCCATTGGAAACTTGGCCCACAACCCAAGCACGTGCCCTGACCAGGAATCGAACTGACAACCCTTTGGTTCGCAGGCTGGCACTCAATCCACTGAGCCACATCAGCCTGGACTAATTGTAAATTTTTAGTTTTGCAAATGATCACGCTGTAAAATGTATGTATTTTCCTTTTTATCTCATCATTAACCCATCCAACATTTAGTAACATGCTATTTCATCTCCGTCTCTTTGTGTGTTCTTCATTTTTTTCTTGTAATTGATTTCTAGTTTCATGCCATTGTGGTCAGAGAAGGTGTGTGATATAAGTTCAGTTTTTCTCAAATGTATTGAGACACATTTCTTGTGGCATAACATATGTTCTATCCTGGACTTTGTTCCATTCCTTGAAAAAAATGTATAGTCTGCTTCTTTGGTGTGAAATGTTCTTCAAATATTCATTAAATTAATCTGGTCTAGTGTGTCATTTAAAGATGCCTAGATTTTTCTTTGGTGGGGAAAGGTTTTGACTCTGGAATATCCATCCATCGATGTCAATGGAGTGGGAAAGCCCCCTACTATGACTGTATTACTGTCAGTCTCTACCTTTATGTTTATCAAGATTCGCTTTATATATTTTGGGGTTCCTATGTTGGGTGCACTGGTGTTTATAAGGGTTATATTATCTAGTTTCATTCATCCCTTCATTGCTATGTCATGTCCTTCTGTGTCCACTATTACTGCCTTTGCTTTAAAGTCTACGTTGTCAGATATGAGTATTGCTACTTCAGCTTTTTCTCCATGTTCTTCTTCCACCCCTTTTCTTTCAGTCTGTGTGTGTCTTTCAATTTGAAGTAGTTCTCTCAAAGACAGAATATATATGGGTAGTGTTTTCTTATCCACTCAGCTGCACTGTGTCTTTAAGGGTGTATTTAATCCATTCACATTTGAAGTGACTATTGGTAGGTACATATTTATTGCCATTTTATTATACATACTTCTGTTCCTCTTTTTATTTTTCTTTCTACTCCTTAGAAAAGTTTCTTTAACATTCCTTCAGTTTTAAATAAGTGCCTTGCCTTATAGCATATTCCTGCTTGTCTATGGTATATTTACACAGTGGAATACTATTTGGTCATAAAAAAGGAAATGTTACCTTTTGTGACAGCATGGATGGACCTGGAGATTATTATGCTAAGTAAAATAAGCCAGTGAGAGAAAAACAAATATATGACCTCACTTATATGTGGAACCTAGTGAACAAAATAATGATAAACAAAACAGAAATACAGGTATAGAAGCATGGAAAAGACTGACAGCTGTCAGATAGAAGGGACATTGGGGAACTGGATGAAAGACGGTGAAGGGATTAAAATATATATATATATACACACACACACACAGGTATATATACAAAGTCCACCATAAATAATGGGTGATTGAGTGTGGTTAGTAGGGTAATAATATGTGTATAATAATTTATAGTTTTAATTTGATGATTTTACCTAAAATGTCATATGGAGTGCTTGTGATATTGTTATATTACAGAATTAGCATGCTTAGGATTTTGTAATAAAAACAGGTGTTATTTGTGCTGGACCCTGTATATGTAACAGGAAGACAGACAACAGGCTGGTAATAAGCAGAGGAAAAGCGGGTGGAGGTTAGGTGGAGATGGGCAAGAAGCAGGGGAATGGGGACAGAAAGAGACTTTGCTTGCAGAGATGTGCGCACAATGCAGTGTGCAGATGATGTTTTATTGAGTGGTACACTTAAAACCTTGTATGGCTTTGTGAACCATGTGACCCCAGTAGTTTCAGTTGAAAAAAGTTGTTGCCCAGACCATAAGCTCTATATCATTCCTGTGTATACTGCCACACTTCTTGCTCTAGCTCCTCACTACACGGGGTCATCAGGTTGTCCAGCAGCCTGTGCAGGCACACGACCCTGATGCTACTGAGGTTATAGGTCTCCTACAGAGCAGCAGTAGTAGCTGCAAGTGGTCTGCGCACTTAGTGACAACTCAGCTGGATGGTAGGAGCATGGAATTCTGGTACCTCGCACGTCTATTGAATTCCTGTGAAAGTCATCCTAGAACAGCTTCCCGGGACTTTAATCACATTTCTCTGACTGAATCCTCACATATCACTCTTTGTTAATTCCTTTGGCCTTCCCATACTGGAAAAAAATGTCTCTTAATGATAGGGGACTCGAGAGTTGGAAAATTTTAGTTTAAGGTAAATAGTTATAAGCTTAATAAGTAATGTATATGTTAAAGCTTTTGTTACAGAAACTACTGATAAGGCCCATCTTGGCTCCTGAGAGAAATAGCCAACCTCCTGGGGCACCACTAAAGATATTGCCTGAGGACATGTGGAGGCATCCAGGCCTTGTGTTCCAGGGAGGCAGAGGACCACTGGCTCCTGGGAACAGCTGACTGCCCAGGACAAGAATGCTGCAGTTTCTTTCAACTAATTCTCCCTAAATTTCAAACCCCTTCACTGCACCTTGTTTATTCCCTGTTATAAAAACATTGGCCTGGAAAGAAAATGTAAGACAGTTTGTTTTAGGGTATGAACCTGACCATCTGAATAAAGCATCCATAAAGATTCAGTCTCTGTGTTTATTGGGTTTGGAAAGTGACAGGCACCAGGAGCTCTAGTGTCTTTTCTGGTTTCATTAGGAACTGAGTGAGACAACTGAGATTGATTAGAAACACCTTTCCCGTTTGCAAAACAGAAAGCTGATTTTTCGTATTTAATTTTATAGCAACTGCAATTGTTTTTAAATTAATGTGGTTATTATTTGTCAACTCTGCTTCATCTCAGTGTTCTCCCTGGGTGTGTGGCTCAGAGCCATCTCCTTCTGAGTAAGCAGCGCTTCCTTCATCACTCATCCACACGCAGCACAGTCAAGGAATCCCACCTTGTCTCCATCCCAGAGCCTCTGGGGAATGGCCCTTTCTTTTATAGGTGCCGACGAATCTTGGAGGCTTGGGGCCTTAACTATGTATTTCCCTCTCTTTTGTACACTCTCAACATATTTTCCTATAGCAGACTTTACTTAGACCTTCTTAATCATCCCCTCTGTCGAGTCCCATACAGAATATTTAAAATGAAATATAATGTTATACTGCAATGTACAAATTTGGGAAACATTCTATTCAGGCAGTGTCAAATGACCTGAAAGGCTCCCCTGTGTCAGTTGTGGTATTTTAGAGGTTTAGGGGGGTGTTGGTAATTAAAATAACATTTCTTGAACTTGTGTCTCTTAAATAAATCATACCACTACTTCAGAAGATGTTTGTATTTTCCCTCATAATGCACTTGCCTCGGCATTAAAAGGGCCATACTCCCTCAGCAACACAAATTTGTTTAGAGCACTTAGTACCCGTGCAGAATTTAATATTCCTCATTCCTCAAAAATGAAAAACCATTTCATTCAGTCTTCATCCCCTGCTTGTAAATTTATTAAATTTGCCTGGTGCCTGGTGCTGGTAATCTTGAGTCCTGTAGCCATATGGGGATAAATGTTTGATCAAGGCATAACAGGATTACAGTTGAGGAAAGATGTATGTCTCCATTCCTTGGAGGTCTGAGAAAAAGTGGTCTTTGAACCATATCTCAGACATTGAGAAATGGGTAGTTGTTTGCAAGAAACAAAAATTACCAGAGGCAGAGGACTCAAGATGTCCAAATAGGTGGAGAGGGAGGAACATAAATGAGGATGAAAGGTGTTCTGGAAACTTATGATCTTCTCTAAACTCAAGTAATCTATTAAAAACAGAGGCATGAGCCCCAAAGCGGTGGATTTGGAGACAAGCCACCCCACCCCACCACACACAGGCATACAGAGTTTAAAATGGTTTTATAACCAGAAACACAATTTACAAAGAGAAGTGCGAGAGCGAAGCAAGCCTGGGGAAGATGTTACCACCTTTATCGTAGACCAATGCCTTAGAAGTTAATGAGCGAAGTTCGATGCCTGGTGCCTGGAGGACAAAGCTGGCATCTAGATGTCATTCCGGGGAGGAACTTTGCATTTTGACTGACTTTGAAGCCTTTTAGTTCCTTGCTGTTGGGGAAACTGAGCCTGAAAGAGGTTTAGGTTTATCTTAAAGTCACAGAGTGAAGGTCAGTCTTCTGCTTCAGCTGCCTAACGATCGCCCGTAAGACTTAGCCAGTGCCTCTCAAGGACACGGTCCTGACATCCTTCCTCCATGCTCCCAGGTTTACCCAAATTTTCACGGGTACTGTAGTCATTGTTACGTGAACTCGGTTCATTGTAAGCCTGACTAAGCTGTGCTTGTCTTCACACTCCCAGTGCCCGGCACAAACCTGGGCTCACACTGGATGTTCCATCGATATTCCCTGAATAAATGAAGCTTGTGTTTCCGTGAAGGAAAAAGATACAATGCCTCCCAAATGTTCACGCAAAAATTTAGGTGGGCCAACGGGAGTTGTGTTCTTGAAATGACACGGAAATACACCCAGAGGGCTGACATACAACCACCAACACATGAAGGGGGAGCCAGAGTCGTAGCCCCAGGAGGACATGCGTGCAGCATGGTCTTCCTGGTCCCGTGAACTCTCGCGTGGATTCCTAAGGGGCGGGACAGCTCTAAGGGGCCGGAAGGCTGACTGAAGTCCGTTGTACCCAGAAGCCTTCTGGGCTGAGTCACTGTCTGGGGAAGCTTCGCAGTGATCGGGGGGCGTGTCTGTGGTGCGGACTTTGGTGGTATCTACAGGCCATGGGAATAATAAGCAGTCGGATGCCATGGCGGCGCCGGGGAAGACATGGCCCAGAACAGCCAGAGGCCGGTGGGGAGGAGGTGGCTGGGGCAGATGCAGCAGCGGTTGACGAGGTGGAGGAAGACAGTGAAGAGGCCGGACCCTCCACCAGTCAGGGCGGATTCAAACGGAAGACGGACTCAGGAGGGCCTCCCGCCGGGCGCCTCCGGAAGCGCGCCAGAGGTATTTCAGGTTCCGTTTATGAGAAACTCTTTCTCAGAGGGGAAGGCAGCGATGTGCAGATCTGTGCACTAGGAGAGGTATGGAACTTGCACAAGGCCTACTTGTGCCAATCGGGCTACTTCGCAAGCATGTTCAGTGGTGCATGGAGGGAAGCAACCATGAATACCATAGACTTGCAGATGCCTGACGAGAACATTGATCTTAACGCCCTGCACGAGGCTTTAGGTTCCCTGTACCAAAGCCCTGTGTACATTCCAACCAGACATGTAGTGTCCATCCTGGCCACAGCCAGCATGCTGCAGCTGGACAAGCTGATTTGCCAGTGTGGGGAGGTCATGAAGGAGACTGTCACTGTCTACACCGTATGCAGTTACTACCAGTCTGCTGAGAGCTATGGCCTCCCAAACATCAGGACCATATGCCTCCAGTGGCTGCTGGACAATCTGATGACTCATCGCAGTGATGAGGTATTACTGCGACAACTCAGCCCAGATATCATGAAAGAGCTCATTGCCTCTTCAGAGCTCTTAGTGATGGAAGTGGAGATGGATGTGTATGCCATGCTGAAAAAGTGGATGTACTTACAGCTGCAGCCGGAATGGAGCGGCTCCCGCAGAGCCTTATTGCCCGATGCCAACCTGTGGCTTGCCAGGTCCAATAGGGAGTCAGGAGGCATCCCTTTCCTGGAAACCCAGGAGGGCAGAGCCTTCGTGCCAGTGTTCCAGCATCTGCGCCTGGCCTACATCATCTGTGACCTGCAGTCAGCACGCATCATTGACCAGGATGCGCTGATCCCGGCCGCATGGCTAACCCCGGTATACAAAGAGCAGTGGCTTGCTCTGGTCAAGGCCGAGCAAAGCAAGGGGGTTGGGCCCACTGACATCTCTGTGCCCAACTTACCCGGGAACAGCATGCGGTGTGGGCACCATCTCTCTAAGGAAGTGCGGTGCAGCTGGCGGTGGGTCGGCTTCAACTTTGGCTGGGACCTGGTGGTGTGCTACACCAACCGGCGCATCATCTTCAAGCGCAGCGCCAAGAACAAGCCCCATGGCCTCGGGGTCAGCTTCCTGTGGCAGAGAAAGGTCGCTTTCCGCCTGTGTGTGGTTTCCTTGGACACCACTGGAAAAGCCACCTTCAGGAAGAGCACAGAATACCAGGTGCTTTCCCTGGGAAGAGATGAAGAACTGGAGGTAATGAGCCTGGAGAACCAGGATGTGGTCTTCCCCATTTATGTGGCCTGTAACTTCCTGTACATCCCCAGAGAGGGGTGTGGCCCAGAGTGAGAGTCCTTGCAAAAGCTCAGAGAGCTAAGCCACTGGGTGCCAGCTTGCTGGAGGTGCCAGTTCCCTCTTTGGGATCAACTGGCCTTGTCCATATCTGGTGACCAACTCCGTTAGAGGTTTTGTTGACCTGTGGTTTGTAATGTTTGAGACTGTTTACCGGCACCTAGGAAGAAGATGTATTTTGAAGTCCCCAAGTACCTCCAGAACTCATTCATGCTGCTCATGTGGCAACTCCTTCTCCTGGTTTAAGATACATCAACACCCCTTCCTGACCCTGCATCATTTCTGGGAAACAAAGACCACTTGACTTTAGAGAGAATCCCTGGCCTACCTACTCTACAACACTTAGTTTAACTCTTTACCTTTAGTTTGATTAAATAAATGTTAAAGGAATACTTTGACTTCTCTTTCATTTGGTGTGTGTAGAGCTGCCCTGCCCCACTTGTGACCACCACCACCACTGGCTCCATTCGAATTGCTCCCCCTTCCCATTTCCTGCCACTGAGTGCAGTAGTTGCTTTCCATGGTTCTCACTCTGCAAACTCATCCAGCTGCCACTGATGATCTTCCTTTTGTTAATTGTTCTTCAACTAAAGTGTGTCTTTTTAAGTTTTTTTTTTTAGGAACTTCCATACGGTTTACCATGATGGCTGAAGCAGTTTACACTCCCACCAAGTGGCAATGTTAGCTTTGCTCCACATCCTCACTCACACTTGTTATTTCTAATCTTGATAATAACAACTTTTACAAGTGTTAAGTGATAGCTCATTGTGAGTTTTGATTTGCTTTTCCCTGATGGTTAGTCATGTTGGGTGCCTTTTCATGTACCTGTTAACCATTTGCATATTTTGGGGGAAATGTGTCCATTTAATTCCTCTGCCCTACCACTTCTTTTCATTGTTGTTATTGGGTTGTATGAATTCTTTATAAATTTTTGATATTAATCTACTTTTCATACATGGTTTCCAAATATCTCATTTTTTAGGTTTTATTTTCAGCACAGAAGCTTTCAAGGCTGATGTAGTCCTACTGGTTGACTGTTTTCTCTGGTTATCTATGCTTTTGTTGTTGTATTGAAAAATCATCACCAGAACCAATGCTGAGGAGTTTCTGCCGTATGTTCTCTTCTAGGGGTTTTACAATATCGGGCCTTACATTTAAGACTTTGATCCATTTCAAGCTAGTTTTTGTGACTGGTGTAAGACTGGGGTCTGGTTTCCTTCTTCACATGTGGCAATGCCACTTTCCCAGCACCATTTTTTGAAGAGACTCCTTTCCCCATCATGATGTCCTTGGCTGCCTTATCAAATAGTTGACTGTGTATGTGAGGGCTTCATTCTGGGTTCTCTCTTCTGTTCCTTTGGTCTATGTGCCCATCTTTATGCCAATATTATACTCTTTTCAATACTATTGCTTTTGTAGTATAGCCTGCAATCAGGCAGTGTGAGGCTTCTGGTTTTGTTTTTCTTTCTCATGATTACTTTGACTATTCAGGGGTTTTGTGGTTTTATATAAATTTTAGGATTCTTTTTTTATTTCTGTGAAAAATTCTATTGGAATTCTCATAGGTACTTTATTCAATCTATAGGTGGCTTTCGGGACCATGAGCATTTTCACGATACCATGTCTGTCAATGCATGAAAATAGTGTCCTTTTATTTTTTTGGTGCCCTGTTAGATTTTTTTCATCAAAGAATTATACATTTCATGGTACAGATCATCCACTTCCTTGGTTAAGTTATTCCTAGATAGTTAATTGTTTTTTTTTTATTGTGATAGGGTTTTTAAAAATATATATTATTTATTTTTAGAGGGGAGAGAGGGGGAGAAAGAGAGGGAGAGAAACATCAATGTGTGGTTGCCTCTCATACACCCTCCACTGGGGACCTGACTCACAGCCCAGGCATGTACCCTGACTGGGAATCGAACTAGCAACCCTTTGGTTCCCAGTCCAGTGCTCAATCCACAGGACCACACCGGCAAGGGTGGGTTAGGTTGCTTGCTTGTGAGCTTTCTCATATATATATGCATTTATGACTATTGACTTTCCTCTCAGTTGTTTCACATTTAAAGTATAAGAAAGCAATTGCTTTCCACCTGTTGATTTTACATCCTGAAAATGTACTGAATTCATTGATTAGATCCAATAGCTTTTGGGGTGAGTCTTTGGGTCTTTTCTTTATATGAGATCCCATCACCTGAAAATAAGGACAACTTTACTTTTACTTTCTGATTTGGATGCCTTTTATTTCTTTTCCTTGCCTGGTTTCTCTATAACAGAATGTGAAATACTATATTGAATAAGAGTGGCATGAGTGAGCACTCTAATCTTGTTTCTGATCTTAGAGAAAAAGCTTTCTATTTTTTTGCCATTGAGTGTAATATTAGCTGTGGGTTTGTTATATATGGCCTTTATTATATTGGTGTATATTCCTTCTATACCCAATCTGGTGAACTTTTCTTTTTTAATCAATAAAGTGCATTGTATTTTTTCAAAACCTTTTCCCGCATCTATTGAGATGGTTACATGCTTTTTATTATTCTTATATTAATGTGATGCATATTTATTGATAATGTAGTATATATTTATTAATATTCATCAGTTGAACCATTATTACATCCCAGGGATAAATTTCACTTATCATATTTTTTAGACCATAAGATACTGTGTCTTATAGTTCAAAAAATATGGTAGTCATGGTATAAATGTTTCAGTGAGTCCAACAATTTGGTTTTCTAATATTTTGTTGAGAATCTTTGCATCTATGTTTATTAGTCTACAGTTTTCTTTGCTTGTAGTGTCCTTATCTGGTTTTGGTACCAGGGTAATGCTCCCTTGTAAAGAGATTTTGAAAGTGTCTCCTTTTCTTCAAGATTTTGGAAGAGTTGAGAAAAAGTGGCATTACTTTTTCTTTTAATGTTTGTTCACCAGTGAAGCCACCTATTTCTGGAGGTTTCTTTTTTGGGTGGTTTTGATTAGTGATTTGATTTCCTTATTCATTATTGGTTTGCTTAGACTTTCTATTTCTTTATGGGTCAGTCTCAGTAGGGTGGATAACTCTAGGAACTTATCTATTTCTTCCACGTAATCTAATTTATTGGTGTACAAATGTTCATAGTAGTCTCTTATGATACCATGAATTTCTGTAGTGTCAGTTGTAATTTCTCCATACCATGAATTTCTGTAGTGTCAGTTGTAATTTCTCCTCTTTCATTTCCAATTTTATTTGTCTTTCCCTTTTTTCTTAGTTTGTCTTGCTAAAGGCCTGTCACTTCTGTTTATCTTTTTGGCTACCCAGCTTAGTTTCATTGACACTCTCTATTGTTTTTCTGGTCTCTTTTTCATTTAAATCCACCCTGATCTTTATTATTTGATTTCTTCTGCTAACTTTGGCTTTAATGTATTCTTGGTTTTCTAGTTCCTTAATATGTAAAGTTAGAGTCTACCCTTTCGTGTCACCATTTTTGCTTCTACTGCACATGCCTGAATGTAGAAGCACCTCCTCTTGCCCATCTTGACTTCTACTGTGCATGTCCAAACTTTCTGTCACGTCACTGGTTTCTACTGTGCATGTGCTCAGTGGAGGAAATTCTCCTCCTCCTCCCTCCGATAATACAGTATGCAGCTGCCAGCACCCCTGGGAGGCTTTCCTGCCTGCTTGTAGGATCAAGACTCTTCAGCTGTGGTCCCCTGGAGTGTGTGAATGGGTATGTAAATGCTATAGCTTCCTACAAATCAAGCTTCATGGAATGCTGTCCTAACATCTGATTCAGCTTCCCAGTTTATTATATATTCTATTCAGCTCCTTAGTTTAGTAAACTCAGGGCCTGATTCCCCTTGTGCCCCTCTCCCTCTTTACTAATGACTAGCTAACTACCTATGCCAGCAACTGAGGAGGTGGTGTCTGGGTCTCCAGCAGACTCCCTTCTCTCCCAGGAGGACTAAATCCCCACTGATTTTCATCACCAGATGCTATGCCTGCTCCTCTTCCCATCTCTGTTGCTCTGGGCTGGGGATTCCTGGTGGGATTGAGACCACATGCTCCTTCGGGGGAAGGAGTTTTGCAGCTGAGATATCCCTCCAGCTTCTCAGCTACTGCACCTGGGTACAGGGGGCAGCCCTTTCTGCATCTCCACCCTTTCTAACAGCCTCCATGTGGCTTCTTCTGTAAATCCTTGGTTATAATATTTCAGTGCAGCTAGGCTTCAATTGGTTATTCAGGTTGATTGCTCTATAATTTAATTTAGCTGTAAATTTGATTTGGGGCTGGGAGCAGGTGAGTGTAGTTTCCACCTACTCTGCAGCTTATAGGGGCTCCCTAGCAAATGATGAATCACTTTTTCTTGATGCTTTAAACATTCTCTTTGTATGACTTCACAATTAATTTTTAATATATTCCTGCATAGCCTTATTTAAGTCCATTCTCTTTAAATTCTTTTGGGCTCCATGAGTCTGAATGTCCATTTTTCTCTACTGACGTGGGCTGTTTCAGTCATTATTTTCTTATAGAATCTTTCTGCCAATTTTCTTTTTCTGGTGCCTCTATAATGTACATATTTTGACTGTACTATATGTCCCATATATTTTGTTCTCTTTAATTCTTTATTTATTTATTTGCCTCTGGTTGGATACTTTCCAATGATATCTTTAAGTTTGATTTTTTTTCTTCTGAACATTAAGCCTGTTTTAGAAGTTTCTCATGAATTTTCAGTGCATTTTTGTCTTTTTCAAATCAAGAATTTGCATTGTTCTTTTTAATAATGCATATCTCTTAGCTAATACTCTCATTTTGTTCACGTATCATATTTTATTTAATATGTATCTATATTATTTGGTAACATATTAAGCTTTATTAAAACTAATATTTTAAAAACTTTATCAGATAATTTATAGATCTTTATTTTTGTTACTGAAGGTTTTTCTTTTAATTGTGCCATATTCCCTGGTTTTTGTATTTGTCGTAGCTTAACACTGATGTCTTAAGTTTTAAGCACATTTGAAGAAACAGTGTTAAGTGTTAACACTGATGTCTTAAGTGTTAAGCACATTTGAAGAAACAGCTTTTTGTCGCTGTCTTTATGGACTTGCTTTGCCATGTAATGAACTTCATTCATCAGTTCAACTTGACATTCTGGGAGCCCCTTTGACTTTTCTATAAATGTTTCTGTTCTGGACTTGTGTGAGTATGTTTCTAATTAGAGAAATTTAGTAGTGCCTTTCTTTCTTTTTTCAGGAGCCCATAATATTTTGCCTGCTCTGTTGTCTAGTGCAATAGCAGGAGCCAGATTATTAGAGAAACACCCTATTCATCTTCCTCTTTCTCTGTGGAGGGACCTTAAGTTCTGAGCATTTCCACATCTAATAGTTATATTAGATACAACACATCACCCACCTCTTTTCCTTTGTACTTAAGCTATCCCAACAAACCTGGAAACTTGCTGAACATCCATCCGAATAAGGACTGACCATCATAGGGTTGGAGAAGGATCCAAGGACCTCTGGACGCAGTGTAAGCACTTGAGGGCTGCTCCTAACTTCCCTGCTTGTAACACACTGGCTGACAGCAGTAAGCTGACTGATTACTGCGCACATGAGAAAGTAATCAAGCTACTGGAGAAACATAAGCAAGAGTCAGGTGTTATTAGAAGATGCTGCGTGTTTTAAGTTCTCAGTTTTCCAGCACAGTTCAGAGTCACAATTTAGGCTTAATCTATTAAAATGTACATGTTCTCTTTGAAGTGAGCTAAAATAAGGCAATATCCTTGCCTTTCCATGGCAAGGTCTTTTGCCTGGCAAGACATGTTTCTCTTAATAAGAGACACCTGAAAGTTTTGACTGCTGGAGAAGCCTGGTACCTAAACATGGAGCACATTTAAATGGAGACTGGCCACCCCTGTTTTGGGGTAGGTTCCCTCTAGCTTTATAGGCTGTGCAGGGAATTGGGGAATGGCTGTCTGCAGGGCACCAGTTGCCAGGGAATCACCAACAAAATGTGTTCTGCGCATGTGTGTATTGCCTGGGATCATGTTATCCAGGATCAGGAACAAGAGGCAGGTGTTGGGAAAGGCCAGGAGTCCCAGGCCCTGGTTTTTGCAGTTCAGTGCAGATGCCTAATTATATGCTCAAGCTATTCAAATGCACATGTTCCCTCTGAAGCGTGAGCTTTAAAAAAGGTAAGCGTATTGGACTTGCCAGGGCAAGGCCTTTCAGCTGGCCTCCTTGGTTTTCTCAGTAAGAGACACCTGAATACCTTTACTGCTGGAAAAGCCTGGGACTTGACCACATAACACTTCTAAATGGGGCCTATTTCTGGGTGGAGGGAAATCTCCCATAATTCCTGGGAGTTGTGCCAGCTTTTTTTTAAACCACCCCCTGTCTTCCCGGCCTGGAAAACGCCAGCTACCAGAGAATCATGGATGAAATGTGAACTGTGCATGTCTGTGCTCCCTTGAGTCAGTCAATCCAGGACAAAGAACAAGATGTAGATGTCAGCAGAAGCTGGGGTTCCCAGGTTATGGCTTTTCAAGCACGATGTAGATGCCTAAATGAAAGGGTTAACTGATTCAAATGAGCATATTTCCATTGAAATATTAGCTAAAAATGAAGGTAACATCCTTGCCTTGTAAGGGCAGGGTATTTTTGCTGGCATGTTTTTCTTAATAGGAGACACCTGGACATCTTAAACACTAGAGAAGCTTAAGACCTGACTTGGCCGAACTTCCACATAGAAACTCTGTCTCAGTTGAGGGAGGATCTCTCCCACATGGAAGTCTGTGCCAGTGGTTAAGAACCATTCCAAGTGCATCCATGCTGGAGAGTGTCATGGTAAGTGAGATAAGCTACTCAGAGAAAGACAAATACCATGTGATCTCACTCATATGTGGAATCTAATGGACAAATTAAACTAACGAACAAAACAGAAACAGACTCATAGATAGAGAACAGACTGACAGTGTCAGAGCAGAGCGGGGTTGGAGGCTAGGTGAAAAAGGCAAAAAAAACAACAAAAAAACAAACCCTCATAGATACAGATAACACTGTGATAATTACCAGAGGCAGAGGAGGTGTGATTACCGGGGAAAAGTAGAAGATGGTATAGGGGGATAAATAGTGATAGAAGGAGACTTGGAGTGATGAACACACAAGACAATATACACGTGATGGATTTTAGAAGTGTACACCTGAAACCTATATAAATTTATTAACCAGTGTCACCCCAATAAATTCAATAAATTTTTTTAAAAAAAAGAACCACTCTAAGCTGCCTGCCTAGAGCTCACCAGCTATTAGAGGTTTAGTGGACAAGTACGTATCGCCTAAAGCAGGGATGTCAAACTAATTTTCACCAGGGGCCACATTAGCCTCGAGGTGGCCTTCAAAGGGCCAAATGTAAATTTTAAAATTGTTGTTCAAGTACAGTTTTCTGCCTTTTACCCCCATCCCAGCCCACCCCCCAGCCCTCCCTACAAATGTAATTTTAGGACCATACTACTCCTTAACAGTGAAGTAAGAGCTCAGCACTGCCCCAGGATAGAAACAAGGTCTCCATATAAAACTCGGTGAAGGGCTGGATTCAGCCCTGGGCCTTGTGTTTGCCACCTGTGGCCTAGAGTAAGGCTGATTGTCACCAGGTGTGTCAAGAGTTGCCTGAGGTTCCAGGGATTGGCTCTTTTAGTACAATACAGGAACCTAATAAAAAGCCTTAACCTATTCAAATGTGCATATTCCTTCTGAAGGATGAGGTAAATGAAGTTAAATGTTTTTCCTGTTCAAAAATATGGCCTTTCAACTGGCCTCCCGTGGTTCTCTCAGTAAAAGGTGCCTCTTGAATGCAGCTGAAGCCCAGGAATTGCTGTGAGATAGACCTGGGGGACAGAAGGCTCCATGGACCTATGGATGAGGTGTGAGTACTTGGGGGCCACCCCTAAGTTACCTACTTGGAGGACACCAGCTGCCTTGGGTAAGGCTAACTGAGAACATGAACAACAGATATCACAAGAAGCAGAGGTTTTGAAGCTCTGGCTTTTCTGCTACAATGCAGATTCCTAATTTAAAGTCTTAATCTATTCATTCCCCGGCTGGTGTAGCTCAGTGGATTGAGCGCTGGCCTGTGAACCAAACAGCTGTGGTTCAATTCCCAGTCAGGGCACATGCCTGGGTTGCAGGCCAGTTCCCAGCAGGGGACGCAAGAGAGACAACCATACATTGATATTTCTCTCTCTCTCTCCTTCCCTTCCCCTCTAAAGATAATAAAAATCTTTTAAAAAAAAAGTCTTAATCTATTCAAATGTTTGTAATCCCTCTGTAGTCTGAGCTAAACAGAATTAATATCCTTGCCTTGCCAGAGCAGGGCCTTTCTGCTGGTGGGGGCATGGTTCTCTTCAAAAGAGAAACCTGGATGGTTTTGAGTGCGCAGAAGCCTGAACCTAACCCAAAGCATTTGAAATTGTGAAGCGACTATGCCCAGGTTGGGGAACGCACCCTCCAACTTTCTAGTCTGTGCAGGTGGTTAGGGACCGCCCCTAGCTTCCCTACTAGGAGGCAAAGCTTCCAGAAGATCACTGTCAGAACAAGTATCACAGATGTCCATGCCACCTGGCATCATGGTGACCAGGAACAACAGGTAGGTGCTGGGAGAGGCTGGGAGTTTTAGGCTGTAGCTTTTGGAGTCCAATGCAGAAGCTCAATTATAAACCCTAACCTATTCAAATGTGAATATTCAGCCTGGACTCTGATCTAAAAGAAGGCACACGTATTGAATACAGTATTTGACTTGCCAGAGTGGGGGACCTTTGGCTGGCCTACCATGGCTCCCTGAATAAGAGACACCTAGATGTGCTAACTGCTGCAAAAGCCTGGCTAACTTACCAGACAGCAGTGCCTGATGGGGACTGACTATCCCTGGGTGGGAGAAAGCTCGTGCGATTTCTCGAAGCATGGTGAGATTTTTTAAAGCTTTTTTAAAAAAGATTTTATTTATTTATCTTTAGAGGGGAAGGGAAGGAGAGAGGGAGAGAAATATCAATGTATGGTTGTCTCTCCTGCATGCCCTGCTGGGAACTGGCCTGCAACCCAGGCATGTGCCCTGACTGGGAATTGAACTGCGATCTTTTGGTTCTCAGGCCCACACTCAATCAATCCACTGAGCTACACCAGCCAAGGTGTACAATGAGATTTTAAGCACTTCTTCTAAGTCCCCTGCCAGAGGAGCACTGATAAAATGTTTACTAAGCTAGCGTGTGCTGTTCAGGGTCTGGCAACCTGAGACCAAGAGCAAGAGGCACCTGTTAAGAGAAAGGGGTTCCCAGGCCATGGCTTTTTTAGCCTAAAAGCCTTGATTTTTCAAATATGCCCATTCCGTTTGAAATGTGAACTAAAACTAAACATAATATACTTGCTCTGCAAGACCAGGGCTTTTTTTGCTGGTCAGACAGGGGTTCCCTCATAAGACACACATAAGCGTCTTGAATGCTGAAGTAGTGTGGGATCTTACCAAGCAGAATTTACAAGTGGCATGGACTACGTGTAAATGAGGGGAGGATACCTCCAACTTTGGAGGTTGTGCTGGTGGTTGGGAACATTCCTAGCTCCCTGACTGTGGGGCAGCAGCTACCAGCAGCTCACTGACAGAGTGCCTACTATACACACATAAGCAGCCTGTGTAAGGCTAATTGGGACCAGGAAAAAGTGGCAGGTCAGTCAAGAGGCCTGGGATTCATAATGCTGCCTTTTTGAGTACCAGGCAGGGGCTGCATAAAAAGCATTAACCTATTCAAATGTGCATGCATATTCCTCCTGAAGGCTGACCTAACTAAAGTTAAACTTTTTTTCTGTGCCAGAATGAGGTCCTTCAGCTATACTGCCATTGTTCTCTCAGAAAGAGACATCTAGTCTTCACAAATGCTGGTGAACCCTAGAAACTTTCAGAACAGCCATCCAAAAAGAGTCTGACTGTCCTTAGGTGGGGGAAGGCTCCCAGAACCCCAGGATGCTGTATGAGTGGTTGGGGACCACCCCTATGTCACCTGTTTGGAGGGCATCAGGTGCCAGAGGTAGGCTGAATGAATACTTCTCATGTGGGTGCCACCTGAGTCAGACTATTAAAGAGGCAGGTTCTCTGAGAAGCTGAGGGTTTTAAGCTCTGGATTTTCCGGGATAATGCATATACCTAATTTAAAGTCTTAATCTATTGTAAATTGTAAATTGAAACCTACATAATTTTATTAGCCAATGTCATCCTAGTAAATTCAATAAACAAATAAAGTCCAATTAAATTAAAAAGTCTTACTCTATTCAAATGCACACATTCCTTTTGAAACTGGAGCTGAAAAGAAGTAACACCCTTGCTTTGCCAGGGCAGAGCCTTTATACTGGCCGAGCATGGTTCTGTCAATAGGAGAAACCTGGATGGTTTGACTGCTTGAAAAGCCCAGTACGTAACAAAGAAGACTTTTAAATAGGGGTTGACTAACCCTGGGTTGGGGAAAGCACCGGCCACCTCTCTAAGCCATGTGTGTGGTTGGAGACTGCACCTAACTTACTTTCCTGCATGGACAGCATTAGCTTCCTGAGAGTCCTTGAGTGCATGCCGCCCATACACGCACCACCTGGGATGGTGGTAACTGAGGTCAGGAAAAAGAGGCAGGTTTTGGGAGAGACTGGAAGTTCCAGGCCCTGGCTTTTGGAGTCCAATGCATATGCCTAAGTATAAGCTATAACCTGTTTAAATGTGTGTACTCTCCCTAAGGTATGAGCTAAGCCAAACATATCTGCATTGCCATCCTTTTGGATGGTCTACTATGGCTCCCTCAACAAGGGACACTTGGACATCTGGACTGCTAAAGACAAACAGGACGTTATTGGCAAGTACTTCCAAATGAGGCCTGACTATACATGGAATTGGGAAAGACTTCTTGCATTTCAGTAGGCTGTGTAGGTGGTTGGGACTGCCCCTAGTTTCTCTGCCTGGAAAGTATGAGCTGCCAGAATTTCCCTAATGGTGTACTGTGCGTGTGAGTAGAGTCTTCAGTCAGGCTAATGGGGACCAAGAACTAGAGGCAAGTGTTGGGAGAGGCTGAGGTTTTTAAGCCCTGGCATTTGCAGTATAATAAGAAGCCAAGTTAAAAGCCCTGGCTTCTTCACATGCATACATTCCCCCTGAAGGCTGACCCAAAATAATGAACATTTTAGCTTTGCCGGGGCACATTTAGCTTTGCACTTTGTCTGTGCACTGGCCTGCCGTGGTTCTCTAGGCAACTGGACCTCTTGACTGCAAGAAAACTTTGAGATCTTACAGAGCAGTGCTTCAAATAAAAACTGACTATCACTGGTGGGAAGAAAGTTCCCAGGACCTTTGGAAGTTGCAGCACAGGTTGTGGACTGCCCCTAGCTGACCTGCCTTGGGGGCAGCATCTGCCAGAGTTTTGTTGATGCTGCACAGACACCTATTTCCCTGGGACAGGGTAACTTGGACCAAGAACAAAAGGCAAGTACAGAGATGGAAGGGGCCCATGCCTAGCTTTTCTTCATAATGCAAATAGATACTTCACTAAAAGCCCTAACATGGTTAAGTGTGCACATTTCCTCTGAAGTCCGAGCTACATAAAGTTAAATTTTTAACTTTGCCAGGGTGGGTCTTCATCCAGCCTACTGTGGTTCCCTCAATGAAAGACACTTGGACCTCTTGACTGCTGGAGAAGCCCAGTTCTTTAAAGAGCAGCATGTCCATATCATGACCAAGTATAACATGGTGAGGGAAGGCTCCCATGACCTCTGGTGTCTGTGTGGGTCGCCAGGGACCACCCCAGCTCTCGACTGAAGGGCACCAGCTGTCAGCAGATTGCCGATGGACTGGATACTGTGCACAGTGGGTGTAGCTTCATGTAAGGCTAATAGGGACCAAGAGCAAGAGACAGGTGTTGGGAGAGGCTGGGGTACCTAGGCCCTGGCTGTTGGAGTGAAATGAAGCAGCCAAATTAAACATTTCAACTAGCATACAGGTCTAAGATGGAGCCTATGTAAGAAGATGCTGATCTTGCCGTCTTACAGGAGCAGATAGAAATATACACCTATAAGTAGAACCGTTGTTTCTGAGAGACAACTGAGGGCTCATTAAACAGCTTCTGAACAAACAAGAGAAGAACACCAAAAAGAGAAGGCTGGGTAACTGGGATCTCTCTGGGATTCCAGCTGCTGGTGAATGCCGTTGTTTACGTCTCCCTCCACCACAGTACGGTTGTAGCAAAGGCTTTATCCCAGTGTTCTGGCCTACCAACAAGATCACCACAGTTGTCCCTAGCCATACCGCAAGCAAACAGCCCATTTTGGCTTAAAAAAAAAAAAACAGAATAAGCAGGATCAATAGGGCATCACAACAAGCACCTGGCCTCTCTGCTTGGAGCAAGACCAGCTAAGCAAGCCAGTGCCCTAGGTGCCCACCTGGCTCCAGCTGGCCTGACAAAACCACCAAGCACTCACAGCCTACACAGATGCTGCTACTATGCAAGACCACTTTCTGTACAATAAGTGAGAGAAAGACCTATAGAAAAGGCTGGGGAGTGGTGGGAGCTCTTCGGAAACTGTGGGACTTCTCCAGGGTTGGAAGAGCTGGTGAGCACTATTATATATGTTCCTCCCCAGCTGAGATGCATGGGCGGGAGCTCTATCCAGGTGCTCTGGCCTACCTGCAAGGTCATCATAGTGTGTTCCCAGACACATTACTTGATCTAATTTCAGCTCTGAACCTAGGGAACAAGTAGGATCCACAGGGCATTACCAAAAGCACCTGGCCTCCCCACTGGGCACTGCTTCAAGTTTGTACACCCCTGCCCCTGATGTCACAGGCACCTGCTTGGCTCCACTGGCCTACCAAAACCACCCAGCACACACAGCAAACACAGATGTCAATTCTTCAAAAGGCCACTTTTTTCAAGACTGGGAGAGATACCTATTTTGTCTAATTCATAGAAACAAACATAGAAAGTCAAATAAAATGAAAGTGAGAAGAATCTCTGTCAAATAAAAAAAATAAAAATCCCAAAATAAAACAGGATAAAATAGAGGTAAGTAATTACCCAGATAAAGAATATAAAGAAATGGTGATAAGGATGCTCACCCAACTTGAGAGTGGGATAGGGCACCTTAGAGAAAAAATTAGCAAGCAGTTAGTATAATAACAAACTGAGAAGAGCTGAAGATGACAATAACTAAAATGAAAAATAAATTAGAATGGCCCTTGCCAGGGTGGCTCACTTAGCTAGTGCACTGTCCCATAAACTGAAAGGTTGCTGGTTCAATTCCCAGTCAGGGTACACACCTGGGTTGTGGGTTTGATCTCTGGTCTGGGCACATATGATCCCTGTTCCAAGTGCAGATGGGAGTCACCCAATCAATGGGTCTCTCACATAGATGTTTCTCTCTCTGCTTTCCTCTCTTCTTTCCTCTTTCTCTAAAAGTATTGAAAAATAAATATTGCTGGGTGATGACTTTAAAAAAAACTAGAATGAATTAACAGATTAACTAATACAGAAGAACAGAGCATTAAACTGAAAGACAAACTAGTGCAAATAAACCAATTAGAATAGCAAAAAGATAAAAAAGAAAAATGAGGATAGAAGTTTTAGAAAAAAGGAACCCTCATTCACTGATGGTAAGAATGTAAACTGGTACAGCCACTATGGAAAACAGTGTGGAGGTTCTTCACAAAATTAAGAATAGGGGTACATATGACCCAGCAAACCCTCTTCTGGGTATCTAACCCCAAAATTTGAGAACACTTATTTACAAAGAATATGCAACCCTATGTTCATTGCAGCATTATTCACAGTGGGCAATACATGGAAACAATTGAAGTGTCCTTCGATAGACAATTGGATAAAGAAGATGTGGTACATCTATACAATGGAATACCACTCAGTCATAAAAAAGATGAAATACTGCCATTTGTGACATGCATGGACCTTGAGAATATTATGCTAAGTGAAGTCAGACAGAAAAAGTTAACAACCATATGATTTCACTCCTATGTGAGATACAAAATTGAAAGCAAGAAATGAACAAACAAGAAAAATAAAAACTCATAGATGCAGACAACAATATAGTGGTTAACAGAGGGAAGGGGGCTGGCGGTAGTAAAGGGTGTCAAATATGTGGTGATGGAAGATGATTTGACTTCAGGTGGTGGACACACAATATAATATGAAGATCATGTATCATAGAAATGTACACTCGAAACTCATATGATCTTATTATCCAATGTCACCTCAATAAATTTAGTTTAAAAAGAGAAAACAGGATAGTTGAATGGACCTCTGGAACAACATCAAGCACAAAAACATTTGCATTATAGTGGGAATTTGCATTCCCAGAAGAAGAGAGAATAAAAAAGAAATGTTATTTGAAGAAATAATGGCTAAAAACTTTTCTAACTTGAGAAAGGAAACAGACATCCAGGTCCAAGAAATATAAATAGTTCCAATGATGAACCTAAAGAGATCAACACCAAGACATACTGTAACTACAATGGAAAAGGTTAAAGAGAAAGAGAAAATTTCAAAGGCAGCTAGAGTAAAACAACTAGTTTAACAACATAGTTCCATAAGGCTGTCTTTCAGCTGATTTCTCAGGAACAATTTATAGACCAGAAGTAGTGGCAGGGCATATTTAAAGTGCTGAAAGCAAAACCCCTGCAACCTAGAATAAGTTACGCATCAAGGATGTCATTCAGAATTGGAGGAGAGAAGATGGTGGACAGGTAAACGCTTTGAGACAGAAAATGTAAGTTGGAGGACTCATCCTACTCAATAGTAAACTATAATACAAGTCTGTAGTAATTACAACAGCATTGCACTGGTATAAAAACAAACACACAGATCGATACAATACAAAGAAAAACCCAGAAATAAACCCATGCCTATATGATCAATTAATCTATGACAAAGAAGGCAAGAATATACAATGGGATAAAGACAGTTTCTTCAATAATAGTATTTGGAAAACTGGACAGGTACCAGCAAAAAAATGAAAGTGGACCACTTTTTTACGCCATATACAAGAATACATTCAAAATGGACTACAAACTTAAATGTAAGACCCACAACCACAAAAAGTCTAGGAAAAACCCAGGGAGTAAATTTTTCTCACTTCTCTTACATATTTTTTGGGCTATGTCTCCTCAGGCCAGGAAAACAAAAGAAAAAGTAAACAAATGAATTGGACAACATCAAACTACAATGTTTTTGCACAGCAAAGAAAACCATCAATAAAATGAAGACAGCCTACTAAATGGGAGATTGTATTCGCCAACACTACATCTGATAAGGGGCTAATATCCAAAACTTAGAAAGAACTTATACTACTCAACACCAAAAATGAAACAATCTAATTAAAAAATGGGCTTTGGATGTTAAAAAACACTTCTTCAAAGAGGATCTACAGATGGCCAATACTCATAAGAAAAGCTACTCAAAATCATTAATTGTCAGAGAAATGCAAATTAAAACCACAATGAGATATTACCTCACACCTGCCAGAATGGCTACCAGTAATAAATCCACAAATGACAAAGGTTTCTTTTTATACACACCCTTGCCAACTCGTTGTTAGTTCATTTATTGATGATAACTATTTTGACATGTGTGAGGTGATATCTGTTGTTGATTTTAATTTACATTTCCCTGATGATTAGTGACAAGAAACCCTTGTGCACTGTTGTTGGATTGCAACTTTGGTGCAACTAATATGGAAAACAGTATGGAGCTTCCTCAAAAAATTAAAAATAAAACTGCCACATGACCCAGCAACCCCTTTATGGGTATTTGTCCAAAGAAATCCAAAACAATAATTTGAAAAGATATAAGCCTCTCTATGTTCATTGCAACATTATTTACAATAGTTAAAATATGGAAGCATAAAATATGGAACCTAAGCGCCCATCAATAGACAACTGTATGAAGAAAATGTGCTACATATATACAATGCAATAATCCTTGGCCATAAAAATAATGAAATCCTATCATTTGCAGCAACATGGATGAATTTAGAGGGTATTATGCTATGTGAAATAGGTAGAGAAAGACAAATAGTACGTAATTTTATAATATTTGGAATCTAAAAAAACAAAAAACACACAAATAAGAAAAACTCATAGATAGAACAAACTGATGTTTGCCAGATGGTTGGGGTTTGGGGGATGGGAGAAAAAGGAGACAGGATTAAGAAACACAAATTGGCAGTTACAATTTTTTTTGGTGTTATGAGTTTCTTACATATTTTTGATATTAACCCTTTATGGGGATATCATATGTATTATACAGGGTCCAGAAGAAGTAAGGCTTGCTTCAGTGTGGTTGATAGGGTACGTGAAAGTCTCGCACGAGATGGACAATTTGAACATTTTACCTAAAATGTCACATGGTGTGCTTGAGTGTGATATTGTTGTTGCAGAATTACATGCATATGATTTTGTGATAAAATGTTGTAATAAAAAAGGGGGCATTATTTGTGCTGGACCCTATAGAATGGAATATTACTCAGCAATAAAAAGGAATAAAGTCTTACCATTCCCTACAACATGGATGAGCCTAGAGAGTATGCTGCTAAGTTAAATAAGTCAGGCAGAAGGACAAATAGTCTATAATTTCACTTCTCATGGAATCTAAAAAACAAAAAAATGAACAAACAAAACAGAAACAGGCCCATAGCTACAGAGAATAAAACAGATGGTTGCCAAAGGAATGTGGGTGGGGAATGGGGGAAATTAAACAATTTTAATTTTTACAAAAGGCACATCACGTAGAATGTTTGTAATATAGTATGAACTCTCTAGTAGTGAAAGTTTAAACTGTTCATTCACTGTGAAATCTGTCGTCAAGTTTAGTATATAGTTACAAAGTTTAAGCTCTTGAATATGTCCTAAAATAACTTTATATAGATTCCTTCCAGGAACATGACTAAGAAAAAAGAAAGCCCAAACTTCTTCATGTGTATATAAGAAATATTTGGAACACTGATTCAGGTAGAAGTTTAAATAGTGCTCCAAGTAGGAGGTATTTTACCCAAGTATAACAAATATTAACAATAGAGCAGACCTGGCTGGTGTGGCTTAGTGGATTGAGTGCTGAACTGAAATGTCACCGGTTCAATTCCCAGTCAGGGCACATGCCTGGGTTGCAGGCCTGGTCCCCTGTTGGGGGGATGTGAGAGGAAACTGATTGATGTTTCTCTTATACATCAGTGTTTCTCTCCCTCTTTCTCCCTCCCTTCCCTTGTAAAAATAAATAAAAATGAGGGGAGGGGGCAGTGGTGAGGAGAAAATGCAGACAACTATAATTGAACAACAATAAAGTAATAAAATAAATAGAAATCTCTAAAATCCTCACCTTGCTTAGCTAGGGTATGGCTAAAAGCAGTTTTACTATCTAATATAATTTATGTAAGGTAATTTAAATATTTTTCCTTATTGGCTATTCTTTCGGCAGTCATTCTTTTGGCAATACCTGCCCAGGGGGAAAAGATCTGGTACATTTGTTCAAGTTGACATCACCAGGCATTCAACATCCTTGACTCTGTGTCTACCTACTTGTACAAGTATAAGTTGTTCTTACTGATCACTCTGCTACCTCACTCGGTACCAAAAACAAGCACATTATGCTTCAACTATTATGTGTTGCAGAAGAGTAGGGAATTGGGTTTATTTAAATAGATTGGAAACTGAGATCAGAAATAGTTTAGTCCCCAGCAGAAGGCTGGAAACAGTTTCTCACCACGCTCTTATGCTGCCTCATCGACTTCACTTCAGGAGGGTAGGTGTGATTTTACTTTGGCAAACAACTGATACAGGAAAAAAGACTATGGAGTCACAAAACCTGAGTATGAATTCTGGTTGCACCACTTACTATGTGACTTTGGACACTTTATTTAACCTTCCTGAGTTTCCAGCTCCCTCAACTTCAAGGAAATACCGCCCTCCTCAAAAAGCTGCTGTGATGAGAGGCTGTTGTTGATAAAGCCGCCAGCGAAGAGGCTGGCAATATAGTATCTGTTCAGTCAGTGTGACCCCCCTCTCTAACTGGCTGCCTGTGCAATCCTACTCGGCCATCAATATTGTCTGACAGTAATCCATTAAGTGTAAAAACACAGTATGGTGCAAACATCTTTGTGCCTCTAGGCACATGAACAGGCAAACACCAATTCTCCCTTCCCACTGTTTTTTATTTGCACATTTAACATTCACAAATAATTTTACAGATTTATTCTTTTCACAGGTTCATTATTTACAGGGAAGATCAGGATTAAAAGGGAGCATTGAAGGGTTACAAAAAATTACCAGCAGGGATGGCGCAGAGTACAAAGGCAAAAAAAGAATGAACAGAGGAGACGAGAGCAGTGTGTGGCCACTTCATACCAGGCAGGAACCCTGACTTTCTTAAGGCAAAGCCTTTACTCTGTTGTTTCTTCCTCCCACCTAATTTAACCCAAATAAAAAGGCATTCTATTCTCACACGACTGCTCTCTGAGGTCTTAGAAATACAACCAGTACCATAAGTGACCAGATGCATCCCTGGACTTATAAACACCTGAAAAGACAAGTTAAACTTTGATACATTAACGATCCTTCTGAGAGAATTAAAGAGGCAGAAGTTGTTTTATCCTTAAGACTTTAAAAGAAAAAGGGGAGGGGTATATGTGTGTGGTGGTGGAGGTGGAGGGGAGAGAAAAGGGGTTGGAGGAGGGATGAGGACGGCAAAGCCAGCGCTCCCAATATATACTGCTCTTGTTCCTCCAATGCTGCTGATAGAGTGTTCTAGTATACTCAGGGAAAAAGACTGAGTGCTGTGTATGTTCAGTGTTAATGGCTAATAACAAGGAACTTACCCTGGGGAGGTGGTGTATTCATTTCATGCACATGAGAATGCAATTCAAGATTGTGCCCTACTATGCTCTCATCCTAATGTGTTTTTCCTATTTTAAACAAATTTATGATAGGACTTTGGGGAATTTACTTATTAACTTTTCTGTGCCTCAATTTTCCACTTGTAAGATGAGAATTGTAGTGCTTTATGCGGAGGATTAGAGATGCGTGAAAAGCACTTAAGAATAGTGCCTGGCCAAATCAACAGAGCCAGAAAGCAGACTGCTGGCTGCCAGGGGCTTAGGAGAAGGGGAACAGGGAGTGACTGCTAATGGACAGGGGGCTTCTTTGTGGATTGATGAAAATGATGAGATCGTGGTGATGGCTGCACAATTATGTGACTATACTGAAAAAAAATCACTGACTTGTACATACATTGCTTTAAAAGGGTGGATTTTATGGTTAAGGTATCTCAATAAAGCTATAAAAAATTCTTAAAAAAATAGAATAGTGCCTGGCACACAGTAAGTGCCCAATAAATGTCAGCTATTACTAGTAGTAATCTTGTTGTCATTATTAGTCAGCCATCTATGGCCTAAGTAAATCCCTAGAAATTCTTTATCTTTAATAAAAGCCCACAGAATCTAAAAAAGTATTTCTAATTTACATACATGGATTAACATTCACACATCTAAATTGCCTCAGAAAGTAACAGTCTGGGAATCACAATTTCAGTATTTCGCTCTGGAATACAACAGCTGCATGCAATGGACATCTGAGCATATCATGGTAGGCTTTAGATAATTTCCAATGACTTGGTGTTACTCAAAATTCTGAAATTACAGGAAGTTTTCATTTTGCTCTCCAGGAGTAAACAGGAAATCCGGGTAAATAAAATATATAAAGTAGATAATTAAGTCTTCACAAATACAGGCTTGCTAGCCTTCTAATCACATTTTAGGGGCACTTTATAAAAAGACAAATGTAGTCAACAGTAAAATGCTTCCGGTCCTGTGCCCTGTGACCCCACCTTGTCCAACAACAGAAAACACCACCACAATGAAAAGACCCAATTCAACCCATATAATAAGCCTCTCACAAGGTAAAAAACTTCACAATGACTGACTCATAAAACTACACTGCATATTCAAATATGTTCAAAATTGAGTTTTTATAATCTGAACAGAGATTAAATCCACTCTTCACCTTTCCTATTGTTAAAGAATATAACAATGGAGTCTCAATCTCAGAAGTAGGAGTAGCAAGTGATAAGTCATGATGGCAGTGATGCACCTCATTCAGCAAAGATGCTTGTTCACATGCTTGAATTTCATCTGAAGTATGAAACTTCCCAGTTCCTGGAACAGGGTTGCCTCTGTTGGAGTCCCCGTCCCTTCTAGTCCTCCATTTTATAATAAGCCATGTGCCTTTGCAGCAAATCAGGGATAGCTGTGTTGAGGGTTACAACTTCCATGTACTCAGATCTTCTGTCACAGAAGGCAATGTACTTGTTGCATGTAATAAGAAAATATGTATACCCTCAAACTGACTACTCATTCTCGAAAAGATCAATTTCCATTTACTGCCTTCATTTAAATCAAGTAAAACATTCCCTAAGTCATACAAGAGCAACAGATTAATACACAGAACAAGCTGCCTTCATACCCACTATATATAATGCTCTCCCAGACATACACACTCAAAACTCCCCTTGGAGTTGTGATCTTAGGAATTTCCGACCAAGCATTTCACCTGCATAAAATATGGTAAACACTTCCCTTTTGAGAAGCATGGTTATTTCTTTAATTGTACATTATAATCACTGGGATAGATTATACACCAACTTTGGACGATCTTTTTACTTGCAATTGAAAAATTTTGGATGATGGATATGGATAATTTAGGACTAGTTTCAAAATTAAGACCAGTTTCAAAGTATTTTCTTTACCAATTCGACACTAAAGCAGTGGCTTAGTCCTTGCACACAGTTTATTTTAAAACTTAAAAGGGAATTTGAAATAAACAAAAGTATATAACTGAAAACTTTGGCCAAGGCTGGGACAGAGGGGGCCAACTTCGTAATGCTTTTGTAGTTGAATATCATTCTAAAAACACAACTGTCCAAGTATTGTTCACTCAGTTAATCTGGGGATGCAGACAATGTATTTTTAAAATTATAGGTCTATGTGTAGGTAGTCTTTAATTACAAACTGAATAAATATTTAAATTCTATGACAAAGCAAAATTGTGGAATAAGAAATTCCTATATAAGTACACGTATATTTACAATAAATGTTTTCTGCCTGACTGCTACTCTTTGCCTATGAACAGTTCTTCAATGTGCAATTTATAGAAGGCAGCAGCTTATATCACGTTAAAGGAGCCCTGCTGAGCTCAGAGTCAGCCTGCCCCAGACACTCCTCTCCCTGAAAAGCCTACACTTATGTGCATAAATAGCTGAGAATACAAGTAGGTGCACATGTGCAAAAAAGTACTTGTCTAAAGGAGAGCTAATTAGCTTTACAAATCAAGTGTAGAACCAAGACAATAAATTGCTATTCCCCGACCCAAGAACCACATCTAATGAAGAAACTGCTGTGCCCACTATGAACAGGCGGCAGCTCAAAAGCCATCTCATCCTACATCACACTCTAAGCGTCCAGCTGCTGGGAATCAGCTATCAGAACACTAAATCCCTCTCTTTGCATGGTTAGATGCAGGGTTGTGATTTAGCTTTACTTCCTAGTTACTGGCCATAGTATACAGAATAATGAAGAATTCCTTATAGCTACGCTATATTCAAACGGCCTCATTCTACCTTTAAGGAAAGGTGCCCATGTGACAATATGCCTTAGGGACCCACCAATCAACATTTCTGAGGCGGTCTACTTGGATAAGTTCAAACACTGGACCGCTGAGAGTGTTGGTCAAAGGAAAACTACACGTGGCTACTTACACACCCGAGTCAGGGTGTAAAATCAAAACCAGAGTGTCACTGAAGTGCTGTTAAGCATGGCAGTTAGGTGATCATACAGAAAGATTAAAGAAGCTGATTCTTCAAAAGTTTTTTGCTTTTTTAAAAGCAACGAGTGCAGAATTTTCTATGACCCAAATCTGAATACTGGTTAGTGCATGTTTTCTCCTCCCACATCTATGAACCCCCTGGCAACCTCTGTCATTGCCTTTTTAAAGTTCAGTGAGAAATAAAAGAAAATGGATACACACTATCCATTCTTGTTTATTCTAATGAGAGAGGCATATTCTAATAGTCATAAGGCAATGTGTTTAAGAGCTATACCTGAACTGGTATTCTAAATTGGAAATACAGTTAGTTACTAAATCTATTCAACTTGAAGGATGTACCCATGTGCTTTCCGTGTCATTGGCTGTCACCCTAATGGATCACAGTGACCCCTATCACACCTTAAGAAGGCATTACGCTGGGTGTACTATGCACATGTATTTTAAAGAAATAACATTAAGATGGAAAGAACAGCCTTTCAAACATCAGTTCCTTACATGAGTGGCAATAGTTCTTTATGGCTCTTTTATAATCTCCTCACACAGCCAGTTACCAAATGCCTCCAAAATTAGACAGAACAGGGCCAGAGGCAAAGCTCCATAGTGAATTGCATTGTTCAGATGAGCTTTCAATTCATTGGATTTTCATCTCCATTCTCCGATTTACTGAGGAGTAAAGGTGAGAATCATCCAACTGATGACAAAATAGAATAAGAAAACAGGATAAACAGCAAGTGCTTTGCGGTTTGGAGGCTGGCTGTCAGCAAGAAAAGCTGTAGAGGCTGAAGAAAACAAAAGAAAAGCAATCAAAAAAGAATACTGAATACAATGAGACTGTCATAACTACTAACATTTACTAACTTCAATGTGCTCAGCATAGTCTAGAACAGAATTATACTGAAAGTTCACTTATATTTATGGCCCTTGGAGAAAAAGGCTTTGGGAGCACAGGTTTTCCGACAGCTGAGGCTGCTTGTTTCACACACCAAAGCTTTGAAAGCCTTCCACATTTCAGATGGAAACCCTTCTAAAAGGGGCTTCTTACTGTTTTCTGAGAAGTGAGTGAGCTGAACGGAACAGGTTTGCAAAAATGTGCCAGGTTTTTGCTACTATGCCAAATGGCCTTATCCTGCCATGCTGAGTAATTCTTTTTCAGCTCTTTCTGATGCCATCCCTCTTGTCCACCCAGGAAACAATTAACTATCAATGATCACCCCACAAACAAATCTTTCTTGAACAACTAGCTGGGATCCTGTCACCACAGACAGCACTCCCTCCTGTGTCCCTACATGCCCTGCAGATTTCTGTCTCCCACCCGGAACACTTTATTGTCCTGATGTGTTTACACGTCTGGCCAATCCACTGGGTTGTGAACTCTCAGGATCTGAGGACAGAGACCATGCCCAGCACAGTGCCCGATGCATAGTTTGTGCTTAATAATATTTGCCAAATTAAAGAATGAATGCTTCTAAGATGCTACTTTCTGAACTGCTGTGGGCCTGGACACTAGACAATTAAGCTATTCAGAACAACATGGATGATAAATGATCACACTCCAAGTGAGGAAATCTGGGGCTCTCCCTTGGGTAAAGAAACCAAGCTTAGTACGTATACAGTCTTTGCAATATTAATTCTGGCACTGTCAGACCTCTTTCTAGATTACTTCTTGGCTTTTGACTACATTTCAAGCAAAGAGATGTTACTGCACTTAAAATACGAGGCAGCCTGTTTCTCCCATTTAGTAAGATGCTAGTGAACACTTCTAGTTTGAGGTAGAATTGTAAGAGAATGTTAGGGATGTAAGAACAATGAGCGCACAGCATTCAATGACACTGCTATTGGCTTTTCCTAATCTTTAGCAGAATTTTCCACTGGAGCAGGAAAGTACTATATAATGATACTTAACCAATTATACTGGGGATAGTATAGTCAAGTTCCAAGTGGGTATGTGATCTGCTTGGGTTGGAAACTTGATTCCCCTATTGAGTAGTAATATGTCCTAAGGCAAGTCGTTTCACCTCTCTGTGTCTACTCCTCATCTACGAAAATGGGACTATTAATACTAGTTTTTATTTATTAGGGTTGAGGTTTAAATGAGAGATAATACATATGTGTATATATATATACACACACACATATATATAGTGCTTGACCTATGATAAGCAATCTATAAATGTAACTATTGTTTTCATTCTGATTACTTTGTCAGGAAAAGACCCATTATCTCTCAAGTCACCTACACCTTCTTTTTTTTTTTTAAAGACTCTACTTTATTTATTTATTTTTAAAGATTTTATTTATTTATCTTTAGAGGGGAAGGGAAGGAGAGAGGGAGAGAAACATCAATGTATGGTTGACTTTCGTGTGTCCCCTGCTGGGAACTGGCCTGCAGGGAACCTGCCTGCAACCCTGGCATGTGCCCTGACTGGGAATCGAACCACGATTGTCTGGTTCGCAGGCCCATGCTCAATCCACTGAGCTACACCAGTCAGGGCTCACCTACACCTTCTATATATGCCAGGACTGAGCTAGACCTAGTGTAATCTTCTCTTCCAACCCTATGCATTATTAAAGGATTTTTGAAAAAAAAGATATGACCCCACATCTTAGAAGTCCAGACACCCAACTCAGATTAGATGGACACATCTATCAATCCCACTTAGAACAGAGGGTTCTATGGGCAACACTGATAAGAATCACATTACTGACATGTGAGTTAAGAGTTACACTGCTTCTCATGTGGTCTTTGTCTCTAACGCACGCTTTTGTCTGCTCTATAATTGTAAAGATCAGTACATTCTTACCTACTATGGACCAGGCAAACATCACGATCACCACAAAAAGCCGAACCATGAAGTTTATTGGTCCTGGCTTGGCCAAGAGTACCAGCCGGCAAACCAGCATTGCCACTGTCAAGGGAAGTATACAGTAACCCAGCACACAGAGGCTCTGAAAAAAAGAACTAAGAAACAACATACATCTGTAAAAATCATAAATACAGCTGACCCATGTGACGATAGTTATTACACAGATTTCTACTTATCATGAATTGTTACTTCCTTCCAGATACATAAGACGTATACCCCAACACTGATTTTATGAGGCTGGGTCACTGCATTAGCACATGCTTTAATTCTTCTATCCTTACTCTTGTTTCTCTCCTTTTAAACTCCTTAAGAGTTGGTCATCTAGCCCTGGGCGGTGTGGTACAGTAGATTTGAGCGCCGACCTGTGAACCAAAGGGTGACCAGTTTGATTCCCAGTCAGGGCACATGCCTGGGTTGTTGGCCAGGTCCCCAGTGTGGGGGGGGGGGTTGTGACAGGCAACCACACATTGATGTTTGTTTCCCTTTCTTTTTCCCTCCTTTTCTCTAAAAATAAATAAATAAAATATTTTTTAAAAAGTCAGCCAACTAAGATACCAGGTGACCTTCTCTAATTCCTAAAGATTTCCTTCTCCCACTGAACTTCTAAGACAGTGGTTATTTTTAAGATGGTATTTATTTTTAGAGAGAGGGGAAGGGAGGGAGAAAGAGAGGGAGAGAAACATTGCCTCTTGCATGCCTCCATTCGGGGATCTGGCTTGCCATTCATGCATGTGCCTCAACCAAGAATTGAACCAGCAACCCTTCAGTTTACAGGACAATGCCCAACCCACAGAGCCAGACTGGTCAGGGTTAAGACAGTGCTTCTTTATCTTTTCTAGTTTATAGACCTATTTGAGAATTTGTTGAAAGCTATGGACCATCTATTCCCCAAAATAGACATAACCCTCTAACACAAAACATTGTGCCTATGATTCCAGGGCTGGAGAGAGCATCTGAAGCTTATCAAAGGACCCCAGATAATTTAAGATAATTTAACTCAACCAGCTTATCTCTGTTTAGTAGTTTTATTTTTTAAAGACTTTATTTATTTATCCTTAGAGGGGGGGAAGGCAGGGAGAAAGACAGGGAGATATACATTGATGTGTGAGAGACCAGGGACCAGCCCACAGCCCAGGCATATTCCATGATCAGGAATGGAACTAGCAACCTTTTGCTCTTCAGGATGATGCCCAAACCACTGAGCCACACCAGTCAGGACTCAGTGGGTTAAGAGAATATTCTCTTTGCCCTTCATTTATTTTTCTTTTTCTTTTCAAAAATTAGTTAACTAGCCAGGCTCCATTAAAAATCTAAGCTATGCTACCTAGCAAATGAGAACAAATGGCTTCTAATAATACTCACATGTTTCCTCCAAGAAGTTTTGAGTTGAGGGTGATGGTAACTGCACCAAACCAGATGATGACAAACACTTCTGCAAACTGGGGCCCACCATCATTTTCGCTGTCTGCAGAGCCTCCTTGAAGCATTCTGTGACAAGGTAATGGCATGAGAATTGACTACTCTTTTACTTAGAGCAATAAAGTGAAGGCATGGATTCCCAAAGTCTGAATCAGGGAGCTTCCCCATATCTCACCTGAAGATCTTGTAACATCTAGGCTATGCAAAAGGAAAATTCCAAAGGGATTTGGCAAGGCTCTCTTCTTTCAAATTCCAAATACCTCAGGAGTACAAGGGGTGCTCCACTGGCTTTGTTGGAATGCTTAAGTGGATTACTAAAGGCCTTTTTTGGTTAAGCAGAGCTTAAAAACTAAAAGGTCAAATGTGGCTCATACATATCAGGTTGTTGTTCCATAAAATACTCAAAATGGTTTTAAATTCAAGATGACATTTTAAAATGGAGAGGATTCACATAAAAATGACGTATTCCTGGATTTTCTTTGAAACTGGGCAGTGTTTCTAACACCATGCCGGCATTGCTACACTGCAAAAATCAGGCACAGTGGACAGAGCAACAGGTTCCTTCGCAAGGGGCTTCCAGTCAGCAATCCACAATGTGTGTGTTCAAGTCCCTTCTCTAGCCCTTGGACACATTTCAATTTGTAACCCTTGGTAAAGGTTCTAGCTCTGACATTTAAAAATGGAAATAGTCCATAAACCTATTTAGTTGTTGATTTTTTAAATAGAAACATACAGATTATTACTAAAAGCCTTTGCTTGCAAACTAAGTTGAACAGTCAATAGCTTTTCTTTGTGTAAGAATTTTTCACATGTAAAATGTCTCTGGGAACACTTAGAATCAGTGTTATTTTTTTTTTCAGAAAAAATCGTACGTAACATCAAGCTCACAACCTCCTATTGCATAGTATAGAGAAATCACAGAGGAAACTTTGCCCTGCTATGCTGTTTGCCAGTATGGCCTTTTGTATTCTATGGCTCCATTCAGAGCCTCAACAATCTCATGCAAGGAATGCCAGCACTCATTGTCACATGTTGCTGGAAGCCCTATTACTTCACCATCATATATAATGAAAGAAAGAATAACTGGCCCGAAAGACAGAAGAGCCAGATACCAATCCTAGTTCTGTCACTAGATAAGTAAACTGGAGCACAGCACTTTGATGTCTTGGAACTCCAGTTTTCTTCTCTGCAAATAAGTGGAATTAAATGACATAATCTCTAAGGTTAATCTTTCAAAACTTAAAAAAAGGTATATGCTTACAGCTCAGAGAAACCCTTCTATCAAGGCACTGAATTATTCTTTCTTATGGTTATTAAAAGCATAAAAATAGCACTCAATGTTATTACCTAAATTAGTATATGCTTGACACATTAAAAAATGGGAAAGCCAGTAAGACTTGTTGAATTTAAAATCACAAAAGGTTAGTACTGGAAAAGACCATCAACCATCTCTTTTCATAGATACAGAAGAGACAAGCCAGAGAGGTGAGGTGGCAGGAGATGGGTAATATTCACAGAGGTAGAGAATGGGCAGGTGAGGAAACCTGAGGTTGATTCCCAGGTTTACCACTGATGATGTGATCTTGGTTCATCCTCAATCTCTACAAACCTAAGGTTGTTTGTGGAAAAATGAAAATGATATTTACTTCTTGTTATAAGGATAAAATAAGAGAAGGTATTTAAAAGTTTTTGTAACTGAGAAAAGTCATTAGACAAATTTTGGTTATTAATAGCCCAAAGTCACTTTGCTGATAGCATTCAGGATGAGAATCAAGAGCTGAATCCTAACGCACCGTTTTTTCCACTCTACCAATTGTTATATTGCCCTCACCAATGGAACTTGGTTCTTCTTCTTCTTCTGCCCTCTCCCTTTACATTCAATGAATATGGAAAGCAAAGCACTTGAAAACATGATCTTGCTTTGAACTCTACCACTTTTCTCTCATATGTTCTCAATTCTCATTCATATTTTGATAAGACTTAAAAAATTATGTTTGCAAATAAACAATGCTTAAACTATAGATATTTAATTCATTTAGTGATGGGGAAGTGTATAGTACATAAAAGTGTTGAATAGAAATGACAAAAACAGGCTAAAAAGTGACTGGTAGATGGAGGTAGGCATGATTTTTACATCTTTAATTCCATCGCTCTTTGAACTGACCTGGAAAACTATCTGACTTTTTCTATTTAAATTCATAAGGAGTACAATATGTCACGGAAGTCCTAAATAAAATAGTCAGTCAAAATTCCCCTCAATTTTAAAACTCCACAAAAAACTCTAGTCCAGAGGTATCCAACCTTTTGGCATCTCTGGGCCACAATGGAAGAAGAGTTGTCTTGGGCTACACATTAAATACTTTGTAACACATAATCACGAAAAGAATCTCATTATATTTTAAGTAAATTTACAATTTTGTGTTGGACTGCATTCATAGCCATCCTAAGCCACATGTGCCCTGTGGGCCACAGGTTGGACACCCCTATGGTTATGTCAAATGACAAAGGAAATGCAGGGTCTGGCACAAATAACACCCTGTTTTTATTAGCTGGTAATCTATACCAAATATTTTATAATAAAATCATAAGCACATAATTCTGTAACATAACAATATCACACTAAAGCACACCATGGCATTTTAGGTGAAATGTTCAAATTGCTGTCCATCTCATGCAAGACACTCACGTACCCTACCAACCACACTCAATGGTGTTACTTCTGCCAGACCCTGTATGTGTACTTACAATGCGAGTGTCACACAAAGGATCAAAGGGCCCCATAAATCCCCTACAAGGCAAGAAAAGGCAGAAGATTGTTAAAAAATGACCAGGCAGTTCTATCTTTATCCCAATATCTACCTCACCCACTCTTGGAATTCAGACATGAAGGCTCCGTCTGTTGGCCCAAGCCTCCCCTCCTCTCCTATCCACCTTTACTTGCCCTCTCTGCTCCCCAAGTCTGACTGTCCCTCTCTGTACATCCTTTAAGTTTTGTTCACTTCATATTCCACAAATCACCTCTCTCCCCACCCACCAAGCTACATTCCAGCAGGCTATAGTTAAAGACCAATGGACAAGAAGTGCCCCATCCGGTACCCTCAGAAAGAGGACTACCGTCAAGTCACTTCACCAATCTGAGGCAAGTATAATCAGGCCCATCTCACAAAGATGAAAAATAAGGCTGAGAAGGAAGTCATTTTCCCAAGTTTATTTCAGCAGTTAGGTACAGACATGGGACCAGAACCAAGGTCTCTGGATTCCTACTGCAAATGTCCCCCCACCCTGCCACACTGCTTCCCCTGCCTCATTCTTACGTTGAACTAGAATGAAATACTGTCCTTACAGATGAAAAATCAGCCCAGTACTGGTAATTTCATAAGGTTAAACTTTAACAAACAACAAGAAAGCTTTTAAAAATTATAAAAAGCTCTGCCAACATCAGATCTAACCATAGGGATTCTCAGTCAATAGTGATTGGATGATTAATATGTTAATGGTTGACAGGAATATACAGCTCAGAGCACTGTTACCTTCCTCAACTAATATGAAAAAAGAGTGCATATACCACCCCTAACCTGAACCTCACATATACATAACTTTACCTAAGGGAAGCATGCATATGTACATACTTATGCTTTTTAATTATATAAGCAATTTTGACACCACTGTGAATTTCAGAAAAGATATAAAATTATAATCCTAAAACTCTAATAAAATTGTTTTTTGTTACAATTTTCTAACTTATCAACTGAAAAACTGAATTCAAGTACAACTGACACTAATGTACTCATGTTTTTAATGCACTGAAATGTTTCTAAGTTGTAAAAAAATCTGTAACAGTACTTTAAAACTAAAACACACCATTTTAGTCACTTTTAAGGGTACAGGTATTGAGCACACTATTGTTGCACAACAACCCCCACCATCTGTCTCCAGAACTTTTTCATCTCCCCAAACTGAAACTCCAATCCAGTCAACAGTAACTGCCCACTATCCCTCAATCTTTGTCAACTTGAGTCATACGAGATACCTCGTATGAGTGGGATCACTGAATATATGTACTTTTCTGCCTGGCATATTTCACATAGTATGGTGTCTTCAAGGCTAATCCACATTGTAGCATGTGTCAGAATTGCACTCCTTTTTAAGGCTAATAGTCTATGCATATATGGTATGTATCATGGTGTGTATACCCCATTTTGTTTGTCTATCCATCCATTCATCTATCCATCCAACTATCCATCAATGGATGTCTAAGATGTTTCTATCTTTTGGCTACTGTGAACAGTGCTGCTATGAATATGAGTGTACAAATACCTGTTTGAGTCCCTGCTTTCAATTCTTTTGGGCATACACTCAGAAGTGCAACAATTACTGGCATTATTCTATGCTTAATTTTTGGATGAACCATCATACTGTCTTCCATAGTGGCTGCACTATTTTTTATTCCCACCAGCAACAAACGGGTTCCAATTTCTTCACATCATCAACACTTGTTATTTTCTGTTTCTTTGATTGGTAACAGCCATCCTAATGGGTGTGAGGTGGTATGTCATTGTGTTGTTGGGTTTTTTTTCAGATTTTTTTTAAGTCGTGAATTTTTCCTTGCCACTTTGCCAATGGCTATGATAACAGGACAGGGCAAAAGTGCAAATTCTGTCCATGACTTGCTCAGCCTTTGTGCCAGCTCATCTATCCACTCCCTCAAGGTTTGAAAATGGACCTTCACATCTGACCTAAGCTGATATTCATCATTAATCAGCAAACTAACACGTTGGTTCTGTATTGGGAGAAGCAACCTTGCTTTGAACTGAACCACAGCAGCAGTTAAAAGAATCTTCACATCTGGGGCAGCAGTGGTAGCCTGGAGAGGGTAACTGAACTTGAAAACAAGGCTCTAATCCTGCCTGTGTGATCTTGACAAGGTGCTCAGCTTCTCTGAGACTCATTTTTCTAATTAAGTCCTTCTTCACAAGGTTGTTATAAGGATTAAAAAAATTGTGTTGAAGGAACAGAAAGGCACAAGGTTGACAGCTGTCATGTACGAAGTACCTACTAAGTGCCAGATGCTGTGCAGGGTGGTTGATACGCATTATGATCTCTAATCCTTACCGTTAGGTATATGATATTATTTCCACTTTAACAGAGGAAGAAAAGTTGAGCCTCAGAAAAGTTAACTGTCTTATTCAACATCACACAGCTGGTGATATAACCAAGATCTAAGCCCAGATATGTCCATGTTCTTTCCACTATGTACCAGTGGTAGCAAATCATCTGTCAGCTCCGGCCCACAGTGTACTGTGTTGAAAATAACTCTGACACCACACTCAGTCTTCACCCAGAGTGATGGCATATTGGCCACACATTTCACATTCCTATATTACAACTAAAATGCTGGCAAAATAGAAGGTACACCCATGTACATAACTGTTACTACTCTCAGGCAACTAGTTCAAGTTTTCTGATAAAGGGTACTAAGAAAACCAAGAATAATTAAAAAGAAAAAGGTCTTAAAAATTTTAAGAATAAATTCTAAATAAGAGCATAACTTATTGCAAATACTGTTGACAGAAATCTTGAACAAAGAAAAACAGTCACCAAAATAGGAGAGTCCTAAAAATAGTAATGTCAGTAAAGGTATTATTAATTTGTTAATCTTTAATTAGCTATTATTCTAATTTAACAATTGAACATTTTGCCTTCCTCTTAGGAATTTTTAGCTCTTTGGCTGAACAAAGTCTCTGTGTGTTCCCAGCTTCCAGAAATATTATTTACAGTGTCTATTATGGTAAGTGAGGATATATTCTATATTTATCAATGAGGATAATAAGCAAAATCTTGTAACCCCTGAAATTCCATTCAAAATTTTTAACTTCTTCCAAAGTTTTTATTTACATATTCATTTATATATTTTTCATCCTGCAAAATGATGCCAGTTTTAGCACCACAGAGCCTATGCTTTATGAAGTACTTATGATAACGTACAATGAAATGCAGCAAATCCTCAAACACTTCATATACTTACAATCTCTCAAAAGAGTATTGCTCTTCCTTGGGTACAAAACATGCATGAATTTTTTCCCAACAGCTTTTAGATCACGCATCTGAAAGACATAAACAACTATTGTATCGTGAGAACCAAGGTTGCCAGGCAGCCCCCTAACTTAATTTGCTGAGATTCCTTTTACTTCAATCTCCTGGGAGTCCTTTGTTGAATTTTAAAACTAAAATTCGAGTTCAACCCCTTCACTATACAAACAAACCAGAAAGGCAGGTTTTTTTCTGTTACCTCCTTAAGCTATCATTGTTACCACATTCACCAGTCCTGTTTTGATTTCTAAAACTCTGTAAAAGAGAAAACATAACCCTCCTAATATGTAACTTATAAAAACTAAAATCTTTTCCATGAAACACAGCATCAGACTTTCAGTTTATACATGATAACATCCCAAGAACCAATTAGCCTGCTCCCTAGCCACCATATTCCTCACAATATATAAAATTAATTTTCAACATTCCCAATTTAACTGGCAAATAAATCCTAGAAGCCAGATTAACTAATAATCAAGATATTTGAAGAAGGGTATGGTAATATAACCCCTCAAAATATAGTTGAGATAACTACACTAATTTTTCACCTAGAAATTTCTTCATGTGATTAATACTTCTTTGTAAACACGATTTTAAAAAAGATTTTATTTGTTTTTAGAAAGAGGGAAAGGGAGGAAAAAAGAGGGAGAGGAACATCGATTGGCTGCCTCTCACATGATCCCAACCAAGGTCCCGGCCCACAACTCAGGCATGTGCCTTGAACGGGGAATTGAACCAGCAAACTTTCAGTTTGCGGGACAATGCCCAACCCACTGAGCGTCTCCAGTCAAGGCCACACCAGTCAGGGCATAAACATGATTTTTTAACGGTTATTTAGTATTCTACCATAGAGATGTAACATAATTTACTTAACCTGGTCTTCAACTTTCTCCTATTTGAAAGAATGTTGTAATGAGCATATTAATATTTTTCAGTAGTTTAAAAAAGTATTTTGTATTTATTTTTTTCTTTATACTATATCTGGAGAAGCAGAACTATCCGTTGAAAAAGATTTGGAAATTTTAAGATTCTTAATACTGATTATAGCCAAACTGATGTCCAAAAAGGCTCTACCAAATTATTCTCAGGAGAGAACCTGAAAATCAATGAAGCAAACGAAAATATTACACAGTGCTATTGTTTAGTCCCCTAATACTGAACAGAAATTCTCTCAATTTGTCTAACTTACGATGGTATTCTGAACAGATTCATTTAATGTGGAGCTGTCGAATTCCCGCATGCGAGACCTCATAGGAATGGTGATTTCTCCTTCCACAGGGATGTCTTGTGAGATGGATATATCTGAAAGGCCTGCAAACTGAGAAGAGTTGGAAAAATCATTTAAAGCCTGTAATTAACTGTGGCATTCCTCAAAGAAATCATCATTTCCTAGAGAGTAGAAACTATGCTTCTTTGTAGACTGTTTTACAGTTTGTGAAGGAAAAGCTCACTAGATAAATAATGCAGTTAACTAAAACCCTCAAATGCTTATTTCATTTAAAGGACATGGCACATGATGGAATAAATCATAGTGCAAATGAGGAAGACACATCTTGCCCTCAAGTATTTGGTTTACTCCAGCATGAAATCTTCGCGTGACACAAGCTAGCAAGACTACAGGGCTATTTGTGCCCTTTAAGCAATCATATCTTACTTAGCATAGCCACAATGCTGCTGCATTTCTGCTCCTTAGCAGCCTCTGCTGGCTAAAATGGAGCATGAGATGTCTGAAGCAAAGCTGGGAAGAACAGGGAAACAGCAAAATACATCTTAATACACACTCTTTTTACCAGGTTACCCATCAATCACAGATCAAATAACATATCCAAAGTGAACTGCGAGATTGCAAACCTTTAAACTCTTATGTTAACCTGCCAAATTTGATGATGGTGACTGAAACTCTGTAATCTTCAAATCCCTAAGAAAACAGAAACAATCCCTTCTCGTGTTTTTTGGCTCAATTGGGCCCAATATTTCATGGGCAACAGCTGTAGGTAAGTGAAATACAAGACAGTATACTGAAATTCTAAGAAAAATAAGGTTGCTCAAAGAACTTACAAAATCAACTTCTTAACCACACTCTTAAGAGAAATGCAAATTAAGACCTCTTGAAATAAAAATCTTTACCTGTTAGACTGGTAAAAATCTAAAGCCTCACAACACATTCTACAGTTGAAACTGAGGGAAAGAATGCTTGCACACTTCTATGGGGATACAAAACAGTAATGTGCTCTACTGAAGATGAATTTGGCAGTATCTAGCATATGTATATGAATCACTTGTTAAGTCAACAATGCCACTGTTAGGAGTCTAAAATACAGAAAGACATATATGAGACTCTTCATTACAGATAGTGTACGTGTTGTACACTATCTATAAAAGCAAAAACCTGAGAATAACTCAAAAGCTCATCAATGGAAGACAAGTGGAATAAAGTATGGTGTGTCCATATAATGGAGAATATCTTTAAAAAACTATTGTGAAATGTTATGTTGAAAAAAATGTGGAGCTCTGGATGACTCAGTTGGTTGTGGCTCATCCCCTACACCAAAAGGTTGTGGGTTCGACGCTGGTCAGGGCGCATGCCTGGGTTCTAAGTTTGATCCCCAGTTGGGGCACGTACAGGAGGCAACCAACTGATGTTTCTCTCTCCCATCTCTCTAAACATCAATAAACATATCCTCAGGTGAGGATTAAAAAAATAATAAAATAAAATAATATGAAGAAAAGTTTGTATATGTGCTACCATTTCTCTAACAAAATATTTATACATATCTATTATCTTTTAAATGTAAGAAATGTATAATAATTGCATGTAATGTAACTTAAGTTATGATTTTTTTTAAAAAAAAAGAGGCTACCTCCTAAAGAAAGGAGAAAATACAGTGGATAAGACAGAGTGAATGACAAGGCTTCTCTGAATACACACCGTTCTGTATATATGACTTGAAATCATACAAATAGTTCACAGTTATGAAATGAAATTAAAATTTAAAAGCAGTCCCTAAAAATTGAAAGACAAATGAAACAAATGAACCTACTGTATGTTGAATTAAATACACAACCACACAGAAAGCAACTATTTCAAGCAACACTGTAATGTGAATTCTCATTAGGATGTAGAAAGCTGGAAAGGGCATCCATCCTACCAGAACAATGAGAAAAAAACAGAAGATAAACAACAAAATAATAACTTTCCCTGAACACATTAGACAACTGAGATTGTAGGGCTACCATACCCTGAATGAAATCTAAGGAAAGACAGACGCTTCCAAGAAGAGACGGGACATGAGCACTAGCTCATCTGCAGCAAAGCACGAGAAGAGAGCAACACTGGGCATCACAGACATGGTTAAGGATTCATCTAAAACTTAAAATGAAATGCTAAAAGCCAAGTGTAGACCATGAGAGTACAGAGTTCTGGGAAGCATCAAACAAAAGGGGAGTTCACACCCATTTGCAAGCTCTTCTCCAACAGGTTTCCAGTGACCCGAGAAAAGCACAGAGCCCCACTCTGATCCTTCTCTGCTACAGAGAAAAAGAGCCTTAAAGCTTCTGGGAGGAGATCAGCAAGTCCTGTTGTCTTCAGGGCATAGGTCAAGACCCCTTACAGCTGGGAGTAGGGGAAGAGTAGGAAACCATCCTGAGGTCAGACAATGAGAATCTCCTTCAGCTGGAGGACAGATGGCATCGCTTTCAAACTCCCACCCAGGAGACCCAAGGACACACAGTCTACTAAGGCAGAGGGTGGACCAAGACAACAAAGAACCCCCCGTCCTGGGTCCCCACAACCAGGCTAGCAAGTATGGAGTCATAAGGAACAGCAGTCTACTGCTAGGGGAGGGACTAGAACCTAAGGAGAGACTCATTATTTTATGCAAGAACGAAGGGAAGACAGAAAACTGAGCAAGGAACAGGGACATTAAGCCTTGGGACAACCTAGAACCCACTCTAAGCACAAGGTAAGAGGGGAGGAATTTGAAGCTAGTGATGCATTGAAGGCTCCCATAGCCAGAACAAAACCCAAACAAGTTCAATTCATGACTAGACTGACTAGTAATAATATAGCAGAAAACTTTACCATTTCCAGGATTCTCTACTGATCTAGAGATGATGGCCAGTGTTCAATAAAAAATTACCCTCCAACAAACATACAGTCCCATGTACGTACACACACACACACACACACACACACACACGAAAAAATAACAACCCACTGTGACAAGACACCAATCAATAAAACCAGACTGTGAGATGACCCAAATGTTGTAATTCATAGAAAAAATATTTTAAGGTAACTATAATTAATGTGTTAAAAGCACTAGTAAAAAGGCATATGCACAAATTAAGATGGATTTCTGCAGCAATGGAAACTGGAAGGGTCAAATGGTAATGCTAGAAATTAATAAACAGAATTACATATGAAGAATGCCTTCAACAGCCTTTATCAGTAGACACAGCACAGCCAAAGAAAGAAATCAGTGACAGGTCAGTCAAAATTATGCAAATGACAACAAAAACAAGAGTTTAAATAGAAAATATAAACATATACCAATATATATGACATAAATACATAACTATATGGTATATACACTTTTACTGATTTTATATATTTAAGTATATATAAAATCATTATGTTGTACACCTTAAACCTAAACAATGCTATATGTCAATTCTAGCTTAATAAAACTGGGGGGGAAAAACAGAATAGAGCATCCAAGAGCTATGGGTCAATATTAAGTGGTCTAGTATCCAATATGTATATAATTGGAATCCCAGAAGAAGAGAGATATAATGGGCCTGAAGAAATATTTGAAAAAATAACAGATAAAAATAATGGAAGACAGCAAATAACAGATCCAGGCCCAGAGAACCCCAATCAAGATAAATACCTAAAGGCAAAACAAAACCAAAAATTCATGAACCTAGACACATTTCAAACCACAGAAAACCAAATATAAAGAGGAAAATCATCAAGGCAGCCAGAGGAAAAAAAACATATTGCATTCAGAGGAACGATTAGTAACATACATCTCACCCAAAACTACACGAGTCAGAAGACAATGGAGATACTTGTAGAGTGCTGAAAGAATAAAATTATCAACCCAGAATTCCAAACCCAGCAAAAATAGCTATGAATAATGAAGGCAAAATAAAGACTATTTTTCAGACAAGTCAGAGCTGAGACATTCATTACAAAAAATGGTAAAGGAAGTTCTTCAGGAAATGAGGATTCTCCAGAGGTGGTGATAATGAAGGTAAATATCAAAACATTTTTATTATTAATTATTCTAAAAATGGCTGCCTAAAGTATGAGTCACCAGACCTTTTCTGTAAAGGGCCCAAATACCAAATAGTAAATATTTTACACCTCCAAAGCCGTACAGTTTCTGTTGCAGTTACTCAACTCTACTGCTACAGCATGAAAGCAGACAAAGACAATACATAAGCAAACATGGTTGTGTTCTGACAGCCCTTATTTATACAGATAGGCAGTGGGTCATATTTCAAATTATAAAAATATAACATTTAGGAGATAACTGGAAATTTGAACACTGGCAATGTTCAAAATGGCAATGTGACCATATATTTGATATTGGGGAACTGTTAATTTTTTTAGATGTACTAATGATATTGTGCTTATGTTCTTAAAAAACAGATTCCTTATCTTTGAGAGATACATACTAAATGTTTACCAATATAATGATGCCTGGGATTTGCTTCAAAAGAGTATAGAAGGGAAGTGGGTAAGGTATAGAAGAAAGATGATTGCCATAAACTGATAATTATTGAAGGCAGGTATGAGGGCCCATTTTACCATTCTACTTTTATATGTGTGTTTGAAATTTGTCCTAAAAACCCCAAACATTCCTATTTTAGGGATCATCCAAGTTTTTCATTCTTCCCTCATTCCTCCAAGCCACAGTGAACCTAAATATAACAAAGCCTCTAAATCTTAGAGTTTGCAGGAAATATATGGATAGACAAATATACTAAAAATACCACAAGGATACAACTGGCCAGACATAGAAAGCAGAGAATTCTGCAAGACAAATGAGTGAATTTCAACAAAAAAAGTATTAAAAAGAGAAGAACATACGTATTAGAAGAGACTTAACAGACACCAACCAAATGCAACTTGTTGACCTTCTTTGGACCCTAATTTGGACACATTGTAAAGGCACATTTGCTTTTTAGAAAATGGGGAAATGAACATAGATTAGATGACATTAAGCAATCATTACTTTTGTCATGTGTGATAAGAAAGCAAACAAAGAAACAGTCCTTCCCTGCTAGAGAAAGGTACTGAAATATTTATGGGTAAAGTGATATGCCTGGGATTTGTTTTAAAACACTCAGAATAGCTCATGAAAGAAAAGAAAAGACTAAAGAACCATTACAGGTTGATGGGAACTACAGAAAAATAGCAACTGAAGGCAATGTGAGATCCTGGATAAGATCCTGGAACAAAAAAAGATCTGTAGTTAATAGTGTTGCCCCAATGTTAATTTCCTGGTTTTGATCGTTGCACTGTGGTTATGCACAATGTTAACATTAGAGGACGCTGGGTAAGGGGCATATACCAACTCTCTACCACTTTTGCAGCTTTTCTGCATGTCTAAAATTAGTTCAAAATAAGATTAAAACAGTACTACAGAAAAAAATGTGGTGGGAAGATGAAATAAAAATAGCTCAATGCTGATGGGTACAATAGCTTCAACTATACTTCATTTTATGTATTTTAAAGCTTCAGTAATAAAATTTAAAAATATATCACTTCCTTATTTCTGCCATTCCAAGTCCTCTCCTTCCGCCCCTCTTCCCAAACTGCTCTTCACTCTTCTCCTCACTTAGTCCTTTGTAATCTGCCACTGGCTTTCCCACAATTTACTGACATTGCTCTCTTGATAATGACTTCATCATCAAGAAATAAAGGATCCTTTCTCAGTTTCACTCTCTTCGAATATTCTGTAGCACTTAATGGTAAACCCCCTTGTTTTGAACCCATACTCTCTCTTCACTACTATGACACTGCCTTTTCAAGCTCCAGGATTGCTTGGTTTTGAGTTTCCTTGCTGCCAGCTACTGCTAGGGGAGGCAGGGCAGCACAGAAGGAATGGGCTTTAAAGACAAACAGGGCTGTAAGAATTAGATAACACCTAGCACATAGTCAGTGCTCAATGTAGTGTACTTGGAAAGTATCGCTTGAGAGTGCAGGCACTGGGAGCCAGAAAGCCTGGGTGAAAATCCCAGCTCCATCATTTACTACTTGTGTAATGGACATTGAGCAGATTCTCTGTGCCTCAGTTTCTTCATCTATAAAACTGAAATAAAGGTACTATTATCACAGGGTTGTTGTGAGGAAGAAATGTATTAATACATGTAAAGCACTTAGCAGACTCACAGCGGGGGCTACATAAATGTTAACTCAAGGTCAAGATTCCCAGAGAGTCAATTTCAATTCTGTCACTGCTGTACAATAAAAAATTTGCCTAGCTTTTGTCTTCTGTTCCTGTGAGGTAGCCTCTAAACCCTTTTACTTTCCCAAATGGTAGTGATTTTGTTATTCATAGTGGGACCTAAGAGTTTAGCTAACAGGGTAGTCACAGTAGCTCCCCCCACCCCCATAGTTTATGCTAAGAAGATGACTCAGTATGGAGGACTAACTGCTCCAGAAAAACCAAACACAAGTTTAGAGGGTTGGGACTTTGTGACATAAACTTGGGCTCTGGGGAGGGCGGGAGCCAATAATCCAGTTAGCCATGCCTACGTAATGAAACCCCAATAAAAATTCTAGTTACACTGGTGAGGTACCCTGGTTGCCAATATTCTGCATCCTGTCACACTTTGATGTATCAGGAGGGTAAAAGGGCCCTGATTCCCTATGGAGAAGACAAGGAAGCTTTTTATTAAGGACCTTCCCTCACCTCACCCTATGCATCTCCTTCTTTTGCTGGTTTGAACTGTATCCTTTTGGTATAATAAAATTATAACAAAATAAAACAAAAACTGTAATTTAAAATATAGTACTGCCCTCAGTTCTGTAAGTCATTCTGTCATTTTAGTGAATTACGGAGCCTGAGGGGATCATGGGAATACCTGAATTTGTAGCCAATATGTCAGAAGTGAGGATGGTTCCAGGAATCTCTGAATCTGTGGCTGGTGTCTCAAGTGACAACAGTCTTGTAGAGACTGTGACTCAACCTGTGAAGTTTGACCTAACTCCAGCTAACTGGTTTCAGAAGTCACTGCAGTCACTAGAGTGTCATGTGATTCCCATCCTAATACCCAACCCAATCCTTCCTCAGTATCTCTTCTCAAGAGAATTAGTGACATTGTTCACTGAGCTGAGCCAGGATCTGTGGCCCTCAGCCCCAGGTAAGGCAGACAGGGCATGCAGACCCTCAGCTAGCGCACCCTATTCTTCAACCAGCCTTCAGTGGGAATGAAAGCTGGCTTGGACCCCCATGTCCCTCCCCTTGCCCCTGTGCAAGCAGGCGTGTGCACATTTATGTACTTATGTGCTCAGAAACACACGTGCTCACTTTGTGGCCTGGCTGGGGCCAACAAGGAGAGCAGGTAGAGGCAGGGTCAGAAACACATAGTAAAAGCAGGGACTGCAGCTTTAAGTGGCTGGGAGCAGATGGGTTATACTAATGACTAAAATCCTGGACAAAGAAACGAACCAACAAGGGTGGGGTGAGGGCAGCATCAAGCAGAAACTGGCTCAGTCCAAGAGGCCTGGTTCCAAGAAGTGGGGAGGGGGTAACCTGTGGCATGGTCTCTAGCCAGCCCCTTCACCTGGGACCAGCTTTCTTACAAACTCTAGGCTAAAGCCATCATTACAACTCTGTTTCCTGCTCCCTAAATATATAGGCAAGAGATAGGCATTACCCAAGATTCTGTATTTCCCACTCTATGCAGATGATGCATAGATTAGTATCTCCAGCTCAGACCTCTTCCGAATCCTGAGGTCCAGGTTTTAAGAGTCCAACTGCCTGCTGGCTATATACTGGACGGCCTGCCAATATCTCAAAGTAGACATGTACAAAAGGGAACTAATCAATTTTTAGGGCCCTCGTCCTCTGCTTCTGTATTTCTGTCCAGGGCACCACTATCCTCCCATATACATATTGGCTTGCTTTTTGAAATGTATTAGGAGCAGCAGCATCACCTGGGAGCTTGTTAGAAATGCAGAATCTCGGGCCTCATTCAGCACCTACTGAATCAGAATCTGCAATTTAACATGATTCCCCCAGATGACTGCTATGCACACTAAAGTTTGCAAAGTTGATCTAAGACTCTTTCTCCCAAGCACTGAAAACCCTCAAGGATTCTGCCTTTCTTGAATCCTTATGCCTCCTGCCAGTACTCTCGTCCAAGCAGCCATCACTTCTTCCTAGAACTACTGCAACAGTTCTGCGAGTCTCCTAGATTCCAGACACTCCCCATGATAACCCTTCCTCCATTATATTGTCAAATTCATGATTTTAAACTTTATTCCTCAAAAACTTTCACTGGCTCCTCAGTGCCTATTAAACCTCCCAGCTTAGTAGTCAATAAGGCAGCACATTTATTGCGTGATTATTATGTGCCAGGTGCGCAACCAAGTTTTATATGTATTGACTCATTTAATTCACCAAAAGCCCCTATTAGCTAAGTGTTACTATATCTCCATTTTACAGATGGGAAAACTGAGGCATGAAGGGGTTTGGCAATTTCCCCAACAGCCCACAGCTAGTTGAAGCATAGAGCTTAGAATCAAACCTCCGCAATTTGACCCCAGATCTCATATTCCTACCTAACCACTGTTCCATACTGCCTCTCTAATTCAGTAACCTATCTTTTAGGGCTCACCTCCTAGTACTTCCTTGTGCTTTTGCCAAAGTAATCTTCCTGTTCTTTGTAGAAATGAATCAGTACCTTCCAACCTCTGTACCTTAGCTGATAAAGAGTCTGTGTAATGCTACTAGAAATCATCTGGGCTTCAGAAGCAGACCTAGGTTCAAATTTCAGGCCTGATCTCTAACTAACTGCTGGTGACACCCCTGGGAAATTGTCAAACGTTTCTGAGTCATCTCCTCATCTGCAAGTAAAACAGTCTAAAAACCATCTTACAGAAATGGTTGCTGTGAGGTTTAGGAAATATACACAGGATGCTTAGAACAATCCTGGCGTGTAGCAGGCACTCAATCATCAATAACTATTACGCTCACCTGGAATTTCAAATCTTACCCATCCTTTGCGAAACTCTTAAATACAACTTCTGTAGCTTGCTTCATCACCCCAACTAGACATTATAGCATCTTCTTTTAAATTTTCTTAATATTTTCTGCCTTATATTAATATGTACATTTATCTTATCCCTACAAATTAGACTGTAAGAACCATTTAGAGCAGGTTATTTGTAGTGCCTAAATAGTTGCTTTAGCACAGCACATTACACATTTTAGAAATTCAATAAACATTATTGAATAGAAGCAGAATGGGTACTGAGTAATGAGTGACCAGACCACTAAAAGCAATCGAGGAAAGCTTCATTAAAAGAGCAGTGGAGTAGTTTAAATGAAAGACAAGAACTAAAAATAGCTTGACACCTGTAACTATGTCATTTCATTTAGTACTCTCACTAATTCTGTGATGAGTTACTATCCCCATTTTCCAAATGAGGAAATGGGTTCCATATGATTCCTTCAGGGTCACAGATGCTCCATCACAACTTGGACCTACTCACGCTTTTCCACTGCTGTATCCCCAGTGCCTAAGATTGCTTGGAACATATTAGATGCTCAATAAATACTTGATGAATGAAGAGATGAACAAACAGAGCTGGTAAGCAGATCTAGGACTAGAATCAATGTCACCTAACTCCCAGTTCAGACTTCTACTATGGTGACAATTTAAAACACAGGAATGGGATGTACCATTCATTGAACAACTGGTACATAACAGTGGGAGATAATTGAACCCTGCTTAGGATAAGGGACTTGGGGGCAGAATGTTCAGTTAATTACACTCCTCAGTTCATGGCACTGACTGTATTAGACACTTTACATAAATTATGCCATCTCACCTTCCTAAAAACTCTTTGAGGTATGTATTTTTTTAAATTTTCATTTTACAGATGAAGAAATACTCTCCATGAAATGACTTGCCCAAATTCACACAAGCAGCAGAGTGGGTGATTCCAGTCCAGGTAAATTTAACTCCACAACTTGTATTGTGAAATACTTGTCCAGGCTTTGTTTGGGCTTGTACTTTCAATAGAAATACTATCCGCTGTGCAAACAGGAGTGAGAGAGCATCATGAACAGGACTGCAAGGAGCTGCGACAGAAGGACAGGGATCAAACCAAAACTACTTGACTCACCGAAATCAATAACCAAGTTACCACGTTGCAAATCTCTCATTAACCCTAGAATGCTGCTACTCCAACAAGGGCTAGTGACGGGTCTTGATAAAATTAGGGGCCGGCAGAAGCAAACATACTTAACAAATTGTTTAAAGCTCGTCATTTAACACAATGTAGGGAAAGAGGACAAGCTCTGAGAGTACGGGAAAGGAAAGTGAACGGGAGTTTCACAAGAAGGCGTGGAAGGCACGAGGAAGGCGAGGGGCGAAGCGAGTAGCCCCAAGAACAGGTGCAGTGCTGGGACCGGTTCTGGAATCGGCTACAGAAGGGCCTGCGGGAGAAGGGGCTCCGACTCTCTCAGGCCACGGGCCCATCACCCGACTTCCTTAAGGGACACTTTGCCTCACCCTCGGTCCCTGTTTTCACAGATCCCCAGCTCACCAGGGGCCTGGGCGACGCTGTCCCCGGGTCTCCTGGAGACTCCGCCGCCTCCGCCATCTTGGCCGGCCAGCTCCCGGGTTGCTCCCACAGGCCTTTGCGGAATCGACGACGTGGAGGTCCCAGGTCGTCACCGCCTCAGCGCGGGAGGACTACGTCACCGAAAGGCGCCTATCCCCGGCTGGCGCGACGGGCACTTCAATGTCTTTTGTCCGCCGGGTCTCGAGTAGAGAGGTTCGAGTCTGCTCACTTCGCTTCTTCTGGGCTACGGGTCCCGCCAGACACACTCCCCCTTTCACCAGTAACCCCGATTCTGAGATTACTCTGAGGTCTCCGGACCCGGGCCGCGTGCTCTCCACGCCCCCTCGCGCCAGTCCCGGCTGCTCTCACCGGTAGGCTCCGGGTGCGTGTCCCTGCGAGCAGCTCACGGAACTGGCTGCCCCGCCCCTGGCTGCGGGAAAACTCACCTTTCCAGGCGCAAGCCCTCCTTAACCTACTGCTCCCGCCTCCTAGCTCCCACCTCCGCAGCCCCCGCCCGGCCGATTCCCTGCGCTCCTCGCCTCTTTCCATGTCCTCTTCCCACGTTCTCGAATTTCATAAACTTGCGTATTGTCTGCACGCCGACCTCCAGGATGATTTTCCTCCCTCACGCTCTTTGAGGAGAAGATAGGAGCTTCTCTATAGACATTGGGCAAAATTTTAATCCCACTACAGCTTCCAAACTTGCTAAGCGATTTGGGGCAAGTATTAAAAATGTTTAAGGTCTGAAAGGGTGATTATTGTAAGAATAACTTTTTCCAATCCTTCACGTCCCAACCTGATTACGGGTTTCTCTAAGTGTTTCTGACTCCAGTTCACCTCAACCGCGGGCTAAAATGAGGTCAGTCAATACATCCAGTGTTAACTAAGCAGTAGTCAGGATACCTAGTGTCTTTTGGGGACGTAAATACCACTTTTCACCTTAAAAAAAAAAAGCAGGATACGAGAAGGGTGTGAAATAAAGTACTTTATATTTTTGAATTAGCAATCCAGGAAAGCATTTAAGTAGTAACCTTAAGGAGAAAGAATCTGGAATGTGGTGAGACAGAGTTAATCAACTAATGGAATTGTGTGTGCATTGTTTTGTTTAAATATTCTTAAAATTCTTCAGACCAAGAACATGTTTAGTACTTGTGCAAATACTGACAAGAGTGATAATTAAAATTTATACCAGTAGGTATGAAGCCTTTTAAAATTACAGTAGAATATTATGTATAATGTCCCAGCCTCAGCCTCCCATAGCCACTATACTCCTACCACGACACCCCCCAGCCCTGAGTGACACCGCCCCCCATTTCCAGAGCTTATTATTGGATTACCAAATCCCCACTTCCCTAAAGCCATTGATAAGCTCTTCCATTTCCTTGGCAACTTCTAAAATTAGTTATCTCTCCCTAACCTCAAGCCTCAACTTCTGTCACCTAACCTCATCTCTCAGCCTCTTTGCCACTCTTGTAGATGGCTTTGGTGCTGGTTGAAGAGCAGGACAGGCCATAAAACAATAGTGGAGGCAGGCAGTGCTCAGGTTACTTAGGCATTGTTTCAGACTAAAAATGCGTTTGTTAGCTAATAGGGTACAGGTTGAGTGTGAGGTAACATGCTATGAAGAAAGAAACTATGCATGGAAAGTTGTGGAGGAAGGGGGCAGCATAGGGACGAGCTGCTAAAATAGGAATGGTTTTATATTTTTCATTGCAAATAGATGCCACAGAATTGCCAGACTAATTCAGTATTCTTCAGTACACTTACAGTCATTACCCTCTGTCAGGCTATGGGTGTCCATGGTACAGCATTACCCTCATGATTTACCCAGAACTACTTAGAAACTTTGTAAGTAGTGGAAGTGGGATTAACATGTAGGCCAATATGTATAAAGCACTTTACTAGTTCTAAATTACAGGACGGTATAAGATACAACCCTGTGACAACTAAAATACTGAGAAAACAGGCAGTTTCCTAGAAAAAATGATCAAAAGTAACTAAAAAATGAAGCAGGGAATTTAATTATGGCAAAAGTTTTGAAAAAATTTAAAAAGCAAGGTACAGAATGCTACCATCTAGGGGAAGGGAATAGACAAGGGTGAAAAAAAGTGCGTTTATAGTGATGAGTATGTGAAACACAAGAGTTTATTCTTACATATTTTTCATACAAACAACTGTGATCCTGCTTTTGCTCACCCTATATATATTTATAAGCTTGAATATTTCAGACAATTTCCTACTGGCAACACAAGAAATGATAACAGCGCTTGCCTTTGGGGGAAGAAGCTGAGGGACTATTTATCGACTTTTAAGGGAGAACTATTTAGTGTATGACCCTTCATGCAGTTTGAAATTGTTACCGTATGCATGTGTTACTTAAAAAAGTTGCCAAAGATATATCTTCCTGCTCCCAAAGGGCTGGATGGTTTCACAGGCTTTTCATTCAAGTCTTTGAGGAGCAGGTAATTTCTACACTATACAGATTTTCATAAAGAGAGGAAAAAGGAAAATTTATAATTCTAGACACCAGTGTAAACATGGCATCAAACCTGACAAACACAGTACTAAAAAAATAAAACTGTAGCCCTGGCTGGTGGGGTTCAGGGGACTGAATGTAGGCCTGTCAACCAAAGGGTTGCTGGTTCGATTCCCAGTCATGGCACATGACATGGCACAGACTAGGTTGGGGGCTAAGTCCCCAGTGGGGGCTGCATGAAAGGCAACCACACACTGATGTTAAAAAATAAAATAAAACTATATATCAGTTTCACTTATTAATATAGGTACAAACATTTTAAACTGTTAGCAAATCAAATCTGGCAAAATAATAACACCCAGTAATCAAGTAGAGCGTTCCCCAGAAATATAAAGTTCATTCAGAAGCAGGAAATGTGATAATAACTGATCATTTTAATAGGTCCAAGAAAAAAAAAACATGCTGAAAAATTCAACTCCATTTCTGAAAATAAGCACATTAATAAAATAGGAATAGAGGGATATGTTGGGACCCAATACTGGCTGGCTCAAAATATCGCAAAGTGGCATGTGATTATTTTGAATTAAAGTTACCTGACCAGCAGCCAGTACCAGAAGGGGACCTTGGCCCCTCCCTTGTCTCCTTGAATGCAGGAAATAAATGTCCCCTGGGAAAGGTGTCCTACCCCAACCTGGAAGACTCCTCTATTGCTAGAGTTAAACGACCCAGAGCCAAAAAGTCTCTATAATCAACTCTTATTTCCTCTTTTAAAATGTAGTACTTTGTTTACATTTCTCATTAATAAATCCCCAAATCTTGCTTAGATTGCTTTCCAGTCAGCATCAACTTTCTTTGTCTTGTCAATTTATCACAAATGTACTGTTCTTTTGTCTAAAAAGTATAAAGAGGTGTCTGGTTCTATCAGGTCTCTGGGCCTCATTTTATGGTATGAGCATTGTATTGTGTTTCTTTGGTGCCCAGGTATTCAACTGGTTTTTCTCCTGTTTATCTAGTCTTGTGTTGATTTTATTATTTTATTGCTAGTCCAGCCATAAGAACTGAAGGAGGGTTGGAGTGGGGAGGAATTCTCTGCCTCCCTGGTGGTTTTGGTATGCCGGCTAAGAGAACACCCCTTCTGGATGTTTTTCCTGAGACAACTGCAGCTAAGCGGTCCTCGGTGTTTGACAACAGAATCAGCAAACAGGTAAGCTTTTCTTACCTTGTCAGCCTCCTGAAACCTTTAGCTGTGGGTGCTGTGAAAAAGAAAATGGTATTTTTTTTCTCTTTCTAAATTTAGCAAGCCCTGGATAGTGTGGCTCAGTGGACTGAGCATTGGCCTGCAAATCAAAGGGTCACTGGTTCGATTCCCAGTCAGGGCACATGCCTGGGTTGTGGGCCAGGTCCCCAGTAGGGGGCGATAGAGAGGCAACCACGCCTTGATGTTTCTCTACCTCTCTTTTTCCCTCCCTTCCCCCTCTCTAAAAGATAAATAAATAAAATCTTTAAAAAATAAATTTAGATTAGCAGGAGAAAATATTTGTGGAACGTGTTCCTTGGACATAGCAACTTTGATGAAAACTTGGTTTGAGTACTCTTGTTTGTATTGATTCTTTTCTTCGCAGACATCAGTCAAATCATTGATTTCTTCTGTCTACTTTTTCCTCCAGCTAGAAGATGCATATACCTGGCAGACGGCCGAATAAGCTGTGGACGTAAGCTTAGAGAATCTAAAACTGAATTCTGTTCAGAGGAGGTAAAACATGATCTTTCTTGGCTAACTGTAGGAGTAAATTTTCTAGATCTTGTGCTTTGGTTAAGCCATAAAAAGCTTATTGACTTAAGTCACTATTGAGATTAATTAGAGAAACTTCTAAATTGTGAAAAGAAATTTAGAGAGCTCTCATATTGATAAAATGACTAGCCATTAAGACTCCCTAATAAAATGGAAGGACTGAAATTAAAACAAAAGTCAAAGTCCACTCAGACACCTTCCTATTTAGCTTCAGACATTCGCAGATATGATAAAATTCGGGACATTAGAAGTACTATTATTTAGTATGTAAAGGAAGGAAATTTGAAACAGCAATTACCTTAAACTCCTAGAAGGGAAAAAAAACCCTCCCATTTCTTCTCTCCCTTGAAGTCATAAATTTTACCACATCTTTAAAATGTAAACACCTCAGGAGATAACATCCCACAGCTGCTTGAGACTGAGCCCAGTGTGCTCAACCAGGAGAAACCTGAGCCCACTGAAAATAAAGGAAAGAAAAATGGTCTTTTAAAAAAGTACAAATTGCCAGAAAGGCTTCGTTCCCCATAATGAAGCCCATTTTCCTTAATATCGTCCCAGTTCCCTGGTTTGTCAGGGACAAATACAAATCTTAAAAGTCTCCTCCACAAATAATAAAAAGTCTGAATTAATCATTTGAGCAGATAAACATATTCCAACTGTTATGTATAAATTAATGAGTTTTGCATTATTGTACCGGTTCCTGGCTAAAATTTTAAAATGAACTATCAGGTCTCTGGTTGCATCTATGTAAATATTTGTATGTGTGTCTATCTATTTATTTGTATGCCTATATATGTATATATATATTTGTATGTGGCACTATAAAACTATGATATTTTCTGCCTCCAGAGGATATTTCTAAAAGTGGTTTATAAAGAGCTCTATTTAATTGGCTGAAAGGAATTAAGTGTTTATATAAACTAAGAAAGAATAAAAACTAACCCTGATGTTTTTTAAATTCACATGATCTAGAAAAATATTTGGTAAAGCTAATTTAACTTGGTTTATTTTTAATGCATATATTTAGAGTTATCCATGTTTAATATAATATTTTTATTCTACTTAGGTGTACTAAAAGTCAAGTTCACTTGTCAGCAGAGAACATAGCTTAGGCCATGGCTGGGTAGATCAGTTGGTTAGAGCTTCATCTAATACACCAAGGTTACAGGCTTGATACCCAGTCAGGGCACATACAAAAATCAACCAATGAGTGCACGAATAAGTGGAACAGAAAATCAATGTCTCTCTCTTCCCCTCTCTCTCTGTCAGATTAATAAAGAAAAATTTTACGAAATGATATTTATATAAAAATAAAATAGCTTGGGATAATAATTGACTTTGTCTAATATTCCATAAAATATTTGTAAATAATATAAGTATGAAGAAGCATACACAGTTGACTCTTGAACAACATGGTTTTGAAATGTGTGGCTCCACTTATAAGTGGATTTTTTTTTCAAGAAATATACATCTATTTAGGGTAAATATACATCAACCCTTTTTTTATCCTTGGGTTTTGCATCTGTGTATCCAGGCAACCAGGAGTATTTTTTTAATTTATTTATTTATCTTTAGAAGGGAAGAGAAGGAAAAGGAAGGGAAGGAGAGAAGGAGAGAAATATAAATGTATGGTTGCTTCTGGTGCATGCCTGCTGGGAACTGGCCCCTGCTGGGGATTGGCCTGCAACCCAGGCATGTGCCCTGATGGGGATACAAACCGTGATTGTGTGGTTCCCAGGCCCGTGCTCAATCCACTGATCTACACCAGCCAGGGCCGCAACCAGGAGTATTTTTGATTTGTGTTGGGAATCTTCAGATCTAGAGAGCTGGCTGTGTGCATTGTTCTATAGCATTTTATGGAAAACTTGAGCATCCATGGATTTTGGCATTTGTGAAGGATCCTGGAAGTAATCCCCTGCAGATACCAATGGATGATTGTAGTTAAGTTTGGGGGGAGTCAAAAGTTATGTGTATTTCCAATAGCACAGGGGAGGGGTTTGGCACCCCTAACCATCATGTTCTTTAAGGGCAAACTGCGTTTCTAAAAATTGTGGCATATGTTAATAAATTTATCAGTAAAGAACCGTTCCTGATTGTTTACTCTTAGTTTTCACTAGAAATTAAAGGTTTCTAAGGGTTAAACATTCTAATATAGGTCATTAAAGCTACTAAAATGATAAGATGTGTTTTTAGGCTGAGAAAAGATTGGAATTATGAAGGTGCATTTTATTGAGGAAAGTGAAAATGATTTTGTCTTAAATAAGTCAGTTATTTCTGAGTGGGTAAAGAACAAGGGACAAACTAAAATGGACCCAGAAATTTGTAAAATGTTTATAAAAAAGGAAACTTGGAAGAGAAATTTTATGTATGGTTAAGCTGGAAACGTTTTTAGGTTTTTTAAAGATAAATTTCCCTGACTGATATTTTCAGCTTTAAAAAATATGTTATTTATTTATAGAGGGAAGGGAGGGCGAAAGAGAGGGAGAGAAACATCAAGGTGTGGTTTCCTCTCATGTACTCCCTACTGGCGACCTGGCCCACAATCCAGGCATGTGCCCTGACTGGGAATTGAACCAGTGATCCTTTGCTTCTCAGGCCCATAGTCAATCCACTTAATCACCCCAGCCAGGGTGGTTATAGAGTTTTTTAGAAAACTTTAATATTAATAATATACTTATATAAAACCAAAACTTAATTTTCTTTTCTCTGCTAAAGGAACAAAATTTTCTTGCACTATTAGTCTGATCCTGATAAAATATTATGAGAAGTTTTCTGCCTACAAAACAAAGTGTTTGTGTCTTACTAACTGCTTCGCACTGTCTTCATCCCGTCTTTCATTGCTTAAAATTGAATCTTCCTAACATTAAGAGCACTACCTTTTACCTACAACTGTGTAACTTCCTGTAATTGCCTGTGGAGGCTTTGTTGCTATGATTAAATGGTTATCTATGTATTGTCTCTTAGTAAGCTATGATCCTATGTGACCAAATGTTCTAAAACCTTTTAATATTTTTGAGAAACTTCTCAAAATCAGTATCTAAATTAAGTCACATTGACCTAAAAATAACTTTGGGGTTTACCAGAGGGCCCCTAGAGTAATCAAAGATTTATTTTCTCCCCTTAAGAGAGAAATATTAAGCTAATTCAGCTTCTTTGATATATTAAACTACATGGGAGCATTGTCAAATGAGAAATAATACTAAGCCTTCTTCATGTCATGTATATATAAGTAGATAAATGTTCTAAAATTATATATAATTCCTAAAATTCTGACATGTCTTGTTATAATGTTATCAGTCATAATTTTAGTCACTATCTTAACATGTGTATTACAGAAATAACTACATTTCCTTGTCAATTGCATTCTCATCAAATCTTTAACCATACCATTTTAAGTCTGTCATCATTTATAGGAAGTTATTGTTTCACTCTGATGCTTTTTTTACAGAAGTGCTTCATCTTCAATGAGACTCATAAAAAGAACTCTGAACATAGATTCCTGACAACTTTAAGATCATAAAACTAAACTGTATATAATTTATAGAACTCTAGGGAAAAACTGGGTTCATAAAACTGCTACTATCTAAATATGCTTTAGGAGTCTGTCATGCTTTTGGCACCATTTGGAAATCCCATGGATTCTTAACTTCTGCAGGAGCTCCTATTGCTAATGGATATATAATTGCTGTTCTATTATAAGCTGTTTACCTCCCTTCTGAAATTACCATTCTTTCTCAGCCCACACTAAGGAAACTGGTACTCTATCTTTAGGAAATGACAGGGCTGACAAAGCTGCTAAATATGCAGCTCAAAATGGACCTCCTTTCTCCTCTCTCTACCCAATTTTTAAACCTGCCTTTATCCCTTGCTGATATTATTCACAAACAGGTGCATGCCCCACAGTCTACAAAAAAAAAATGGATACAAAAGGGTGGCAAACACTTGTTAGATGGCTTATATATTGGGCCAAACAGAGCTCCTTTTCTTTTGACTTTGCAGTTTATACTTACACCCACCAAATGGGACTTATGTGCAGACGGGGGATAGTTAAGGAACCAAAACACAATGGCTTTTGCCTTGGCATCCACAAAATTCCTGATCCAATTATTTCCCAGTGCACTACTTGAAAATCTCACAAATTTCTGGAGGAAATCATCATACCCCAGGAAGTCCTCCTAGGACCACACCGTACTCTGCCACGCTCCAAATGGCTTTCATAGACTTAACCCCAGTTATTTTCACTGTTTGGTCATTGTCTGCATGTTTAGTGGGTAGTCTGAATGGTACCTGACTAGACATGCTAACAGTAGAACAGTGGTAATGAAACTAATAACTGGGATTATTACATATTTTAGCATTCATTTATGGATTGAATCAGACAAAGAAATTCATTTCACAGCAGAAATTAACCATCTACTTGCAAAAACTGGGATAGACATTAAAGTTTCATACCCCATATCATATTTAATCACCAAGGCAAACAAAAATTTAAAATCTAGAGATAAAAAGGACTTTAGGAAACATCCATTAAGAAACCAAATTTAGCCCTGGCTGATGTGATTCAGTGAACTGAGTACCAGCCTGTGAAACAAAGGGTAGCAGGTTTGATCCCAGTCAGGGCACATGCCTGGGTTTCAGGCCAGGTCCCCAGTTGGCGGTGCATGAGAGGCAACCACACCTTGATGTTTCTATCCCATTCTTTCTCCCTCCCTTCCCCTCTCTCTAAAGATCTCTAAAAATAAGTAAATAAAATCTTAAAAAAAAAAAGAAACCGAACTGAAATGGCCAGAAGCTTTGCTATTGTCCCTTATAAAGATCCAAAACAGTAACATGGATTAACCCCTTTCAAAATAGTTATTTGGACACCTAATGCTTACAGGTATCTCTAAACCTCCCATTCCTGGATTAAGTGAACTTGATGGGAACTTAAGTGAACAATTTGATGCTATGACTAGCTATATACAAGAACTAGCTAGTATACTTGAAGTATATTGCCAACAGGTAAAAGAAGCATGGTCTCCACCAACTGACTTGCCATCCTTTTCAATCATGAATGAGACTGGATGTACATCAAGGTCTTTTTTTTTAAAGATTTTATTTACTTATTTTTAGAGAGGGAAAGGGAAGAAGAAAAGAGGGAGAGAAACATCAATGTGTGGTTGCCTCTCATGTACCCTTTACTGGAGACCTGGCCCATAACCCAGGCATGTGCCCTGACTGGGAATCAAACCAGCAACCCTTTGGTTCGCAGGTCAGCGCTCAATCCACTGAGCCACACCAGCCAGGGCTACATCAAGGTCTTTAGAAGAAAATGCATGCTGTCATGTCTCTGGGGAGGATCTTATGAGGTACCACTAACAACCTACACAGACATCAAAATAAAAGAAAATTTCCCCTGGATCCATGCAAGGCATGCCAAAATAAACCTGTGCATTTTCTCTCAAGACAACTGAAAGAGAGTCCCTACAGGAGACCTTAAACTAGGATTTCCAGGGCCCCCAAAACAGGTGGTACCATGATAAGGACAGCTTTTCCCAAGATCACAGATCAAAAAACTTATTTTTCACGTATTACCCTTCCCTTAAAAAACACATATATGCAATTAATGAACACTTTTTTCCTACATTTATTAATCATTTATTAGGAGGCTAACTGGGGAATGCTTGTCTCCATCTCTCCTATCTTCCCTCTTTAGGTTTCCACCATAGACTCTTTTCAGCTCATGTCTTGCTCTCTTTTTGAACAGGCCAGGCACAAATGGATACTCTTATGCTAGTTTACTAAAGGCTGGCCATGTTAGCTAATCGATCTAATTGTTGGTTATGTCAACATCTTACTAGTGCAAAAAAGCCTGAACTACTGTTTGTTCTGGCCACTGTCAACACCCAGTGGACTAAGTACAGAAGGAGGGTGAATGACAAAGTGTGGTGCCTATAACCAGAGAGGCATTATTGTGCCTCTCCTTCTGCTGAGTCATTTGGGCAGAGGAAAAAGTCTATAGAGGCTGAAGGACTGTCTCTTACCCAGATAAAGACAATAAATGAGTCTTGGCCAGTGTGGCTCAGTGGCTTGAGCACCAGCCTGCAAACCAGAGTCGCCCAGAGTCGATGGTTCAATTCCCAGTCAGGGCACAGGCCTGGTGTGCAGGCCAGGTGCTCAGTAGGGGACACATGAAAGGCAACCACACAGTGGTGTTTCTCTCCCTCTCTTTCTCCTTCTCTTGCCCTCTCTCTAAAAATAAAGAAATAAAATCTTTACAGAAAAGACAATACATGAGAATATTTCCCTTTACATTAAAAACAGACACGATACTGGACTTTTTCTGGGTGACAGACTCTGTCGTTTGCTTCTACTGGTGGCCCTTTCATACTTGCCAAGGAAAGTGTAAGTGATACCAGCATTACCCTTTTTGACACAAATGTCTGCCAAATCACCAAATGTTTTGGATGGCTTACAAGCCACTTTTCTGTAACTGGGGATAATTGAAGCTGTTCCCCTGATTAAACTGCCCAATACCATGGACTCTATGTAGAGGGGTCAAAAATCTGGACCTACTCGGCTGGGTAACAGAACCAATGTTTATGTCTGCCAAAACTAGACCTCAGGCCTTCTATACATCTTTTTTGCAATCTGTTCTGCAATCACAGATTGACAGGATGAATAAATACTAACATAAATCATGAAATACTTCAGATCCTAGGAATTAAAGATTCCATGATTCCACCTGAACCTTGTCTGTAAACCACACTGGTCTTTTTATTTTATGTGATAGCAACCGATAATAAAGTTTTATCATCTCAAAGGTCAGAATGTGACATGGACTTAGATGCCTGGCTCCTTTTCTCACCGAACACTTCTCTTCAAATACCAGTCAGGTCACATATTTTGGCTCCCTTGTTCATAAAGCTGTGCAACATAAACATGCCAGTATAGAAATCAGAGAAAATCTGTCTGTGTATCACAGCTCCAAGTTCTTTTCAGTGTTAAAGGATCTTATTCCTCAGCTTCAGTTTCTGAATAAGAAAAGGCAGTCTTAAAGTTCTCTATGGTCATGGAACAAGAGTTCAACACCATTGTGTAAACTCTGGGATTGCTCAGAAGGTAAGAGCTTAGCCTCAGTTGTGCTTCAAAATCATTGTACAAGAGGGAAAGGGGACTTAGGGGGAAGTAGGAGAGGATGAAGAGGGGGATAAATGGTGATGGTGGGAGACTTGACTTGGAATGGTGAACACACAACACGATGTACAGATGATGTACTATAGAATTATACACCTGAAACCTATATAATTTTATTAGCCAATGTCACCCCAATAAAGCCAATAAAAATTAAAAGCAAAGCAAAATTGTTATGCCTTAGATACCCTGACATGCCCAGCAAGGAGGACCATATGTGTTCATCATTGAAAAATGTTGCTTCTATATAGGCCAAACTGGACAAATAGTATCTAGCTTAATAGAAAAGATTAAAATTTTCTGTCAGAGAAATGAATGAAAGACATTGTTTTGGACCGACATGTTCCCAGGAGTGGGGGACTGCTTCAATGGGATTTTCTTCATTCATCCTCATTCTAATCAGATCTCTTACCACTCAGTGTTTATTCTGTTTGTGCATACCTGTGTGTATCTATAGCTGCCAGTCCTGCTTTTAATATGTGAAATATCCAGTGAACTTTCAAAGGAGGGAAATGTCAGGTCCATGATTGGCCACCTCAAAATATTGCAAAGTGGCATATGATTATTTTGAATTAAAGTTACCTGACCAGCAGCCAGTACCAGAAGGGCACCTTGGCCCCTCCTTTGTCTCCTTGAATGCAGGAAATAAATGTCCCCTGGGAAAGGTGTCCTACCCCAACCTGGAAGACTCCCCTATTGCTAGAGTTAGACGACTCAGAGCCAAAAAGTCTCTATAATCGACTCTTACTTCCTCTTTTTAAATGTTCTACTTTGTTTAAATGTCTCATTAATAAATCCCCAAATCTTTCTTAGATTGCTTTCCAATCAGCACTAACTTTCTTTGCCCTGTCAATTTCTCACACATTTATTGTTTGCCTAAAAAGCATAAAAGATTGCCTGCTTCTGTCATTTCTCTGAGCCTCGTGTTATGATCTGAACATTGTGGTTCTTTGGTGCGAAGGTATTAAATTAGTTTTTCTCCTGTTTATCTAGTCTTGTGTTGATTTTAGTATTTTATTGATAGTCCAGCCAGAAGAGCTAAAGAAGGTGGGGAGGTGGGGTGGAATTTTTTCTTCCTGAACAGAACAGCTAGTTACTTAACATGATAAAGAAATCTGCATCAACCAAAAGCCATCATCATGCCATATCCGGCATTCCCATCAAAGCCAAGAAACCAGAGAAGAATGCTTATTATCACCACTATTTTGTGTCACGCTGTTCTGGAAGTGCCAGACAGTGCAATCTGACTCTTTCTCTTCTGGCTAGGGCTAGCCTTGCATATTCTCTCTGAGGTCATTGCTCCCCTGGATATTCTCACCCATGGGCCCCAGCTTAGCCTTCTCTCCATAATACAGTGTATAAGCAACCTTTCAGCCCTATAAACTCCGGTCATATTTCTTAATTTCAGTATTTCCTTTTCGTGGCACTTGCCTCTCCAGAGTATAGCACTCCTCTGTATAAGCACGCTACTCTTCCTGGTATAAATGCAGTTTATCTTCTCTTCTGTTGTAAAGAGCTAGTGATAAACCCCTCTCTAACCCATCTATTTTCCTCCCCCTCTTTCCCCTTCCTGCTGTGGCCCAGCCCTTCCCTCACACCTACCTCCCTGAGACTTTTTATAACTTTTATTTCCATACCAATCTTGACACTAAATTATCCAACTCCTTTACCATGTACAACAGGTCCTCAAATATCACTGTTGCATTAAAACATTAGTGAGATTCCATAGGACCCTAACTCTTATTTGTATTAATTAGACTATAGTAAAATTGGTTTTCTTATGTGTTACTTCTCTTAAAGTCACAGAACCTGTTGACAGTATTAAGTGAGGATCCTCACTTAATTCATCGCTAGGCTTTCTCAGTGCTTCTGACTCAAGATTGCCTTGCCACTGGGCTCAGAGGAGGTTAGGTTATAAAGCAATTGTAGATTCAGTCAGTATTCAGGTTATCCAGATGTCCCTTCTGTCTATATATGCCTGGTCCCTGTTTAACAAACAGGGTAGGAGGTTGGTACAAGGTGAAGTAGAGTAGGATGGAGTATCTGTATTTTTGGATAAGCAATCCACAAAACTCAAAAGCCACTCTAAAGGTAAAAAATGTGAAAGACATGAGCAAACTCACAGATTAGGATTTGCCATGGTATTTTTTTCAGTTACAATTTTTAATCTACACCTCCATTAATTATTCTTTTTCAAACTATGGGCATTTCTATAGAGCAGTTAATGTGCTTTTTTAATCCATAAAATTACATTCACACACTTAGCAGGTATCCTAATTATAATTCTATGGCAAAAGAGATCATTTTCCAATTTTTCATACACATGTGTACATATTCCATTTGATTAATGCTGTCACCAATATTTTATTATGAATATATTGAAATATATAGTAAAGTTGAAAGTAGTAAAATGTGAAAGAAGAGCACAATTAGCACCCATATATACACCACTTAGCTTCTACAATTAACATTTCCCTGTTTCTATATTATCATTATATCTGTCTGCCCATCCATCTATCTATTCCTGAATCATTTATCTTGTTTTTTATACATGTCAAAGTAAGTTGTGGACATTAGAATACTTCATACCTAAACATTTCAGCATGAGTTGTTTTGGAAGGATAAGATAGATCTTAATGTATTGACATATAAAGATATCCATGATATATTAAACAAAAAGGATAACTTATAAAAATGCTATTTATGTTAAATATAAGGATTAATGTAGACATACAAATTTAATTCCCTAAATAATCTCCATTTCCCCCTTATGCTTTCTCAACAGAAGCCCCCTTTTTGTTAGTACAGAAATGGGTCCAGGCCTGAGTATTGAATCATGCTCAAGTCAAGCCAGTTGTGGCAATCTTCTGAAATTTCCCAGCTTCTTTTGCCAACAGGGAGGGTCGTATGATCCTGGTCTGGCTAATGAGAACAAAATGGACATCTCCTGGGAATGTGAACAAATGACTTTTTTGTAGATAGAAAAGATGGGTTCAGCTTGCATGGCTTGCCCCTTCTCCCAATCTTTTGGCCTTGAACACAGATATGATGTCTTGTAGGTACAACAGCCAACTTGCAATCAAAAAACAAAAGATGAAAACAAAAGTCCATATGCCAAAGGTGGTCTTTTCATGTTCTATGCATAATTTTTAAACAGTCATCACATATATAATATATAAATATCTTTATTAAACATGAGACAATATAGCCCTGGCTGGTTTGGATCAGTAGACTGAGTGCCAGCCTGCAAACCGAAGGGTTGCCAGTTCAATTCCCAGTCAGGGAACATGCCTGGGTTGCAGGTCAGGCGCCCAGTAGGGGGTGTGTGAGAGGCAACCACATATTGATATTTCTCTAACTCTTTCCCCCTCCCTTCCCCTCTCTCTAAAAATCAACAAAAAATATTTTTAAAATGAGGTAATATCAACACCAAGTTAATTCAAAGTAAAATTTGGAGACTTAAATGTGAAAGTGTAGGAGAAAGTAGCAAAGTGTCAAAAATCAGGTTAAATATATCTTATTGAGTAGTGTTCTGCCTTATCCTAGATTTCCTCCAGAAAATAGAGCCTGAGAGAAGGACTTTCATATACATGTTAATGTTGGGAAGTGAACTTAGGCAACAGGGGTAGGAAACTTGGAAGAGTGAAGCAGAAATGAAAAGGAAGTCATTAAAGGGTATGTTTTCAAGTGGCAAGACTGGGCGTACATCCCACTGAGGAGCCACGTAGAAGGCACTTCAGAATTGTCCACTGGAGGGAGAGAAGAAGGAAACATTTCCCTGCAGCTCCCATATCCATCAGTGAAGGCTCACTACATCATGTATTAATTCTCTTGCACATCCACACTCATGCATGCTTCAGAATGGCTGAACAGGTTCCCACGGTCCTACAGCAGAAAGTGAAATACAGCGCAGCATAGAGAAGTACTGCTATGTTTCACCTGCCTGCAGAATTGTAGGCTGAGAGGATGCAAAGCAAGGCATGAGACGTGTTTGACGCCTGCTCTGAACACAAGATGATTGGTATTTTGAAAATAATGGTAGTAGGAGTGCCAATGAGGCAATTTTGCTTTCATTTTGTTCTTTACTTTCTTATATTTTTGTTTATAAAAACAGGGCCAACTTAATGAAGTGAATAAGAACATGAGCTTTGGAATCAGAAAACCTGGGTATGAAACTCACCCCCACCATTTAGTTTTCGCTTCACGTTTGTCAAGTTACTAAACCTCTCTGTGCCTCAGTTTCATCACCTGTAAAATGGAGGTAATAACAATAGTTACCCTATAGACTTGTGAGAGCACTAAATGAGCTAAGTGTAAGTGATTAATACTTTAATAGAAATACATTTGTTGTAAATAATCAGGATACAGCCCTGGCTGGTGAGATTCAGTGGATTGAGTGCTGGCCTGCAAATCAAAGGGTTGCTGGTTCCATTCCCAGTCAGGGCACATGCCTGGGTTGTGGGCCAGGTCCCCAGTAGGGGGCACGTGAGAGGCAACCACACATTGATGTTTCTCTCCTTCTATTTCTCCCTCCCTTCCCCTGTCTAAAAATAAATAAATAAATAAAGTCTTTAAAAAAAGAATCAGGATACATAACTGTATACAGTACAGTGTTAAGTGTCCTGTATTTGTTAGAATGCTTTCATTTTCAGAAAAGAGAAAAGCAACCCACACTGCCAGTGAAGGGCCAGAGAGAGCAAGGCCCATGAATGGGATATTGAGATGAGAAGCCCTGGGCTCAAGCAGTTGTAAAGTGACGTCAAGCTATTTTGTCAGCAAAGTCAAGTTGAGGGGTTGAGGGAAGCTGAGGAGTGGAATGGAACTCAGATAAACTGAGCAGTTAATGTCAGGCCCTAGGTAGCCAAGGGGAGGTGTTCCTTCCCTTCTCTCATTTGGTTATTCCTTCTGCCTGTTTCCTGGTCTTTCACTTTCTTGCTTCTTAGCAGCAATACATTCCCCTCTTGTAACTAAGAAAAAGGAGGACATCAGGCTACTGTGGAGGAACTTCTTAGCTCACTTGGCAAAAGAACTAAAAAAATGAAACAAAACAAAAAAAACAGAAGGTGTAGTCATTGTTTGTTCTGAATAAGTTCATCTGAAAAGTACACTTTTGGAAGGCAAACAAAACCTATACTAATAAATTGCCATTACAATTACAAACAGAGCAAAGGGAATGTGTGTGTTGGATTGCACATTTCTTCTTCCCACCCTTCCCCAACATCTCTTTTTGAAAAAGGAAGACTGTCAATAAAAAAAGGAGGAAGTGGGAAGAGATAGGGACAACTGTAATTGAAAAACAGTAAACAAAAATTGAAAAGGAGGAAAGATAGACAAAGAAAGGACACTGAGGAGTAGGGAACGGCAACTTTTCCCATACTTTGTTTCAAGTAATCTGCAATGTGGAAAACACCATATAGGAATCATTTTAGAGTAGGTTTCCTTTATGATAGGGTTATGGAGGGAGAATTATGTGAGCGGGCATGAAAAAGTAGGACAGAGGCCACTGATTTTCTCAGACCTTGAACTCCCTTAGGATGAGTACATGATTCGCTAGTATCTGAGCTACTTGTATGCACATTCAAAGTATACTTAATTCTGTACTTACCCGTATGGCTCAGTGTGTTGGGCATCATTCTCCAAACTGAGGGGTTGCTGGTTCAATTCCCAGCCAGGACACATGCCTGGGCTGCAGACGGGGTCTCTGTTTTGGGGCATGCGGGAGACAGCTGATCTATGTTTCTCTCTCACATCTCTCACATCAGTGTTTCTCTCCCTCCCCTTCTCTGAAAATGAATGAATAGAATCTTAAAAAAATAAAATATACTTTATTTTCAGTCCAGCCCTTCAAATTTTGTCTTATTTTGGTTTATGTGTGACTTCTTAGAAAAGCCCACTGTTTTAAAGTATATGTGATGAAGAAGAAATTAAAGCTCAGGGAACAATAAGACCACCTCACTCCTATCCTTTGATCATATTGAGGTCTAAAATTCATTGATAAAATATTTGACTGTCCCTCATCCCACTACTAACCTCTCTTCGCTCATTATTCAGCTTATCCTCCACTGATAACCATGACAATCCTTCCTTTGCAACATTCAACATCCTTGACCCTCTTCTGCTTTATCAAATGGAAGTGACAAAAGTCCAACCCTTGTTTAACCCAGCACCCTATCTACTTGGTGCCTGCACAGTCAGTTAAATGCAATTGGGATAAAGCACACAACCATGCTGACTTGTCTTACTTTAAATAACCAGAACGCTTTATGGACCCTTAATGCTTCCTGGTGATAACACATATTTCTTAACTTCATTCACTCACCCACTCATACCATCTTTTTTTTTCTCCTTAAAACTTCAACATTTTGCCCCGGCTGGTGTGGCTCAGTGGACTGAGTGCTGGCCTGCCAACCAAAGCGTCGCCGGTTGGATTCCCAGTCAGGGCACACCCCTGGGTTGTGGGCCAGGCCCCCAGTGGGGGGCGAATGAAAGGCAACTGATCAAAGTATCTCTCACACATCCAGGTTTCTCTCCCTCTTTTTTTCTCTCCCTTCCCCTCTGTCTAAAAATAAATAAAATCATTTTAAAAATGCAGCAGATGGGTAACTTATAAACAACAGAAAGTTATTTCTTACAGTTCTGAGAGAAGCTGAATGCCCAAGATCTAGGTGCCAGCATGGTTGTGTTTCCTGGTGAGAGCCCTCTTTCTGACTCATAGCTGATGCCCCCTCCCTCTCACTCAGCCTCAATCCCCACTGGTTTTTACAGCCAGAAGTTATAGAGACTTCTCACCCTGGCACTGGAACCCAGGGAGGTGGTGTCTGGTGTGGGGCTGGGACCCCCCACTCCTCAAGGGGGGAACCTCTGCAGCCCAAATGTCCCTCCTGATTTTTATCTGTCATATGTGGAAGTGGGACTTGCCTGTTCTGCATCTCCACCCCTCCTAAGTGTCTCGATGTAGCTTCTTCTTTATATCTTTAATTGTAGGACTTCCTTCAGCTAGATTTCAGGTGGTTCTGAGTGATGGTTGTTCTATAGTTTAGTTGTATTTTTGATGTGGTTGTGGGAGGATGTGAGAACCGCATTTACCTATGCCACCATCTTTCTTAGTCAGGATGTGAAACCAGTTCCCTTCCTGTGGTAATGTTGGGTTAACAACGAAGGAGAGAAATCACGATTGTCATGTACTAGCTCCTTGCCAGGGCATTGCCACTGTAATGTTGCCTTCTGAGACAACCATCTTGGTGTCCATTGTGTGATGTGGCCATTTATAAAATCACTAGCCTGACATTGCAAATTCATGGAAGACAGACCAATGTATTTTAGAATACCTTATTAAAATTCTTCTTTTTAAAAAAAATTTATTTACTTATTTTCAAGTTAAAATTCTTAAAAGATTTCATTTATTTATTTTTACAGAAGGGAAGGGAAGGAGAAAGAGAGGGAGAAAAACATCAATGTGTGGTTGCCTTTTGCACTCTTCATGCTTGGGACCTGGGTGGCAACCCCAGTGTGTGCCCACATGGGGAATTGAACCAGCAACCCTTTGGTTCGTAGTCCAGCACTCAATCCACTGAGACACACCAGCCAGGGCCTTATTAAAATTCTTTATTTTAAGTCTTAATATTTTACCTTAAGTATAAAAGCATATCCATTTTCAGTCAACAACGTTATTCTGAGAACTTGTCTACTCTTGTTTTAATCATGAAAAAGATTTTAAAAAATGGAAAGAATTGCATGTTTTATCTTGTTTAAACTAAAAGAACTTTCTAAGGTCAATTATCTGAAGGCTTCTTCTTGTTTTATCACCCCCAGGGTCAGAAACCTATCAGAAATATTTCACTTGTTTTATTTTATTCGAGTTGTCATTTTGGTAATTGTTTTTAAAAAGTATGTAATATGCTGTGTGATATGAGTGAAAATGACCACATATAAAATGATATGCGATGCACATTAATCATATTTATTTAAATTGTTACTTAGAATCAGATGTAAGGTGAACTAGTATGGACATCAGAAAGCTTAACTGTTGCCACAGTGGGGAGTAAAAACCTGCACTCATGTTATTAATGAAAATCATTGTACGAGGACTGCTCCGGATTGGTGGGTATCCATATCTTTCTTGGACTTTACAAGTAAACAGCCGTGTTTTCGTTACCCTTATAGAGTCTGTCAGAATTGAAATAGACTCTGTTTGGATTTCTTTTCTGAATTGTGGATAATTGGAAATCAAAATGAACACAGAAAATGGCCACAGGGAGAAAATCACCAGGTCCTTGACTATAGAGAGCTTTGATACGGTCCTGCCGACATGACAGAGTGATGGAGACAGTGAATCTTATAAATAAAAAAAGTTTGATAGCTTATCGCAGAGATTGAAATAGATCACATTTATAAAGCTATACATTGATAGCTGTTTTTCACCAAAACAAAAAAATCAAAAAGGGAGACATGAAGGGGAGGGGTTGTAAGTGGAGATTTGGATGTATGGAGAACTAGGGGAAAGGATTTTGCCTTCCTTCTATCATTTGTCACTTAGGGCTCCTAAAATCTTGGCTGAGGCTAAGGAAAGGAACCAGGCCAAGCACGGTGAAAGCAGAGAATGGGTCTGAGCCAAGATTGGGTCTGGGACTGGTGCCAACAGTAGTACAGGATTTAGGCTAGGCTACAACTAGGGGCAAGGCTAGCCATATGATTAGGCTGGGGAGCTGACACGTACTTTGTCTTATATTCCATGCAGTGTAAATATGGAAATTCTAAAGGGTTGGGAAGATGTGGCATGGGAACCAGATCTGTCAGCTAGCTCTTCAGAGAAGTTCAACAAACAGCTTTCACTAATGCTAAGCCCGGGATCATTTCAAATCATTTGCTGCAATTACCAACAAATGACCCTGAACTATTTTTCCATCATACAGTACTAAGTACACCCAGCCACATAAGCAGAAGGAAATAGGGATTAGATATTGAGGTACTGACTAGAAATGATGCAGTGGCCAAAAAAAAAAAAAAAAAGGCAGACCCAGATTTAAATCTCTGGCACATTATTTATTTTCTGTGTGACCTTGGCCAAGTAGCTTAACTGTTCTCAGTTTCAGTTGCTTCATCTGTTACATGAAGGTGACAACAGAACCTTCCTCACTGATTTGGTGTATACAGCAAACTATGTCATTTATGTAAAATGCCTGGCCTAAGAGAAGTCCTCATCCTATGCTGGCCCCTCTCCCCCCTGCTTCTCACTCCTCCCCTCAAATTTCTCCTCTTGTTACTGATATAGGCCAGTTAACATCTGTATCTTTTCTACCTTTTTGTGACAGAAATTAGAATGTTCGTAGTCCTTTAAAAGAAGGACTGGAGCATTTTAAGACAAAGAGCTTTAGGATTATTTATAAGAAGCACAGGGGTTATAAAATATTAATTTGTATCTTTAAGATAATACTCTTTTAAAGTACACCTCATAAATTAATGAAACTGAACAAATGTCATTTGGAAAATGGCCTTTCCTTTCAGGCTCTCAGACCACTTTTAAAAGAACTCTTTATGTATTTTTCATATGTGGAGAGGAGCAAGTGATTAATAAGTACTGTAAAGAAATATTTTAATGAGGCTAGCTATGGTCCCAGGTGGGAGAAATAAAGCAAAAGCTGCCATGTTAAGTCAATATTGGATATTTATTTGGTTTTCTTGGGCATGTGCATTGCCTTTCCTAGGAACCTGTAACATCTGTTTTCTTTACTTCTCCTCTCCTTATATATTTCAAGTTGTGAAAGCAATTTGAAATTTATAGGAGACTGATCTGCTTCATTAGGTGAAAGGATATGGTTCCTTCTCATTCGAAGGACAGACAGATAGACAGACAGACACATGAAGCTGAGAATCTCCTATCCTGAGCTGAACAGTGCCGAGACTAACAGCTGTGCTGCAACCCCACCTTGGAGTCATCCGCTGAAATGATTAGCTCCAGGATTTCAGGTTCAGGTTCTTAAACTCCAAAAGATAGCCTTGGCCATGTCGCTGTGGTGCAGACCTTGGGAGTATTTTCACTGCCCCAAGTGGTGACAGCTATTAACCAGACCACAAACAAGGCCACAGTTTCTAGCAAGTTGAAATGTACATTCCTCTGAGCATGGCTTTTTCATTTCCTACCATGATGGGTGATGAGCAGAGATCAAGTCGTGTGGGTATATATATAGTAATGCTTTTCTAGGAATATCATTGTGAGCAATCTGACTCCTCTCTGCCTCTGGTGCCGTCTTTCAGACCGAAAACAGTGAGCTTCAGATCTGTATTATCGGTATGGCTCCAGGCTCAGTGGTCTCTCTAGAGTATCACAGTTGAAACAGAGTGACTGCTTAGGAAAGATACTGTCCTGTATTAAGACTGTGGAGGTGCTGTTACCTTGACATACAAGAAACAAGGGAAATGGAATTTGTCTTCTTGGACATTTTTTAAAATGTATTTTTAGAGCAGTTTTAGGGTCATAGCAATTGAGAGGGAAGTACAGAAATTTCCTGTATATCCCTGCCCCTCACCCATTCGTAACTTCCCCCATTATCACCAACTTCCCTCAGAGGGGCACATGTGTTACACTTGATGAACCTGCGCTGAGACATGGTCATCACCCAAAGTCCCAAGTTTACATTAGGGTTCACTCTTGGTGTTGTACACTCTATAGGTTTGGACAAATGTATGGCATGTATCCATCATTATAGTACTGTACGGAGTATTTTCACTGCTCTAAACATACTCCTTGTACTCCACCTACTCATCTCTCTCCCCCTGGTCACCACCCCCTGGCTAACGCTGCTCTTTTTACTGTCTGCATAGTTTTGGCGTTTCCACACTATTGTATGGTCGGCACCACACGGTATGTAGCCTTTTCAGATTGGCTCCTTCCACTTAGTAATATGGGCATTTAAGATTCTTCATGGCTTTTCGTGTCTTGATAGCTCATTCCTTGCATTGTCTGGATGGACCACAGTTTATTCATTCACTTAATGAAGGAAATCTTAGTTTCCTTCCAAGTTTTGGTAATTATGAATAAAGCTGAAAGGGAATCAAATTTCCAAATCATCCACTTCCTTTAGTACTATTTTCTAAAAACTATTTGCCTGAGAACTACCCCATGTTTGCCTTTCCCACTACTCTTTCCTAGTCTCTCAAAAGGAAAACATACCTTTCAAAGGCCACATGTCTTATTATGGTAATTTGACCCAGGGTGTACAAATCCTTGGGGCTAAACAAAGCAACAGTTTCAAATATTGATACCCAGTTAACTTCATTTTCTCTCTTTCTTTCTTTTATATCCAAGAACCTTCTTTAACTCAAGGCCCTGTAACCTACCCCTTCCCCATCCATCTCACTAGGAGATGCATTTTCAATAAAATTCTGTTTTATGTTTAATAACAATAATCATAGTGTATATCTTCATGTTATTTTTATCTCTTGTGCATACATAATAATTGAAATTATAACTCCACTCAGAAGGCTTTATACTTGGAGCCTTATGGTCAAAAGGAAATAAAAATAATTCATGTTCTACTAATGGACATGTTTTGTTGCAGAGAAATTCAATACGGCAATCAATAGAGGACTTTCAAGTACAAACATAGTTTATGACAGAATTCAACTCTGTAGGGAGAATGGCATGGACATTTGACTTCAAGGAGAAACAGGAACAATGTAAATTTTCTGAAGGCTAAAGAGAAGTTTATACTTTCCTTGTGCTTTGTGTTTAATGTGTGATGGTAAATCCAATGAAAATCTTTTTTTTTAAAGATTTTATTTATCTATCTTTAGAGGGGAAGGGAAGGAGAGAGGGAGAGAAACATCAATGTATGGTTGCCTCTCTGCGTCCCCTGCTGGGAACTGGACTGCAACCCAGGTATGTGCCCTGACTGGGAATCGAACTGTGATCCTTTGGTTTGCAGGCCCGCGCTCAATCCACTGAGCTACACCAGCCAGGGCCCAATGAAAATCTTTAAAAGCGTGACAGTTTTATTTGAAATCGTCAATATGTATACTGTGGTGGAAATTGCACCTTTTGCAACCATTTAAACATCATTAAAAATATAGATGTCAACTTACAAATGTGTGAGGCACTGCATAGCTTCTCAAAATTCTTCTAGGGGTTATGTGAGTAAAAATGTGAAGACCCCAATCCTATTGAGTTGTTGTGCATACAAAGCATCTGGGATAATGCTCAATTAAGGCAGCTATTTTCTGAAGGACTGAGTGCTAATTTTAACCCTCTCTCTTTTCTCCTCGGGATTTGGTCCATGGCATTTGTTCTCCTCTGCACTTTACTTTCATTGCGTAGATAAAGAATAACACAGATGACCATAAAATACTTTGAGTGTAGGAAGTTATATGAGCATGATTGTACCTACCATCAGCAACATCAACGGTAAAGTTCATAGTGACGAAAATGTAAGTATAGGCTCTGTAAGGCATATAGCAGATGCTGAGTAAATGCTTGTCTAATTACTGAATGAACGCTATAGAGAACCTTGCTGGAATGAAAGACCATGTACTTATTCATTGGGCACCTTCTCCTAGTACCTGCATTGGTGCATTTTAAAACCCATTTTGGGCATTTTCTCATAGATATAAAAAGGGTCTGAAATAAAATCCTACCCTGGGATGTGGATATTTATTAATTTTCAGAAGGTGTTTCCTCATTAAACTCTTTAGCATGCCATGATATAGTGTAGTAGTTAAGCACAGTGTCTCTAGAAGCAGCCAGGCTAGGCTCAAGTTCAAGGTGTGTGTCCTTGGGCAAGTCACTTAACCTCTCTTGGACTCAGCTTTCTCGTCATTGAATGGGCACAGTAAAGAACAACTATAAAGAACACATGGACAAAACCAAGGGCAGGGGTGGAAGCAGGGAGTATCTGGGCTGGGGGGTAGTGGTGGTGGTGGGGTAAATGCAGACAACCGTACTTGAACAACAATAAAATAATTTTTAAAAATACAAAAAATAAATAAATGGGCACGGTAACAATGCTAATCTGTTAGGATTGTTTCTAGGATTAGGGAGGTGTTTTATCGGATCATAGCTTGTGTGGAAGGTAGAAGAGTGTTCCCACAAAAGATGTCATGCAGTAATCCCTGGAACCTGTGTTACCTTGTTTGACAAAAGACACTTTGCAGATGCAATTAAGTTAAGGATCTTGAGATGGGGAGATTATCCTAGGTTATTTGGTGGGTCCTAGTGAGAGAGGGAGTCAGAACAGTCAGTGTCACAGCCATGTAGAGGGTCAAAGACTTGATAAGCCACCGTTGGCTTTGAAGATGGAGGAAGCAGGCTTATTACCTCCAGGGTGTGGACAGCTTCTAAAAGCTGGAAAAGGTGGGGATATGGATTTCCCCTCTATAGCCTTCAAAAAGGAACTCAGCCCTTCTGACATCTTGATTATGGGTCAGTGAGGCCCATTTCTGATTTCTAACTTCCAGACTGTAGAATAATAAATTTGCATTGTTTTAAGTCACCAAATTCATGGTAATTTGTTTTAGTAGCAATTGAGTAGTAATACAGGTTAATTTGCCATTATTATTCCATTTACAACCCCATTCGCTTCTGGCTTTTTATTTTAATTTTTTTATTCATTTATCTTTAGAGGGGAAGGGAAGGAGAGAAATATCGATGGTTGTCTCTCATGTGTCCCCCACTGCAACCCAGGCATGTGCCCTGACTGGGAATCCAACCGTGATCCCTTAGTTCTCAGGCCCACGCTCAATCCACTGAGCTACACCAGCCAGGGCTACTTCTGGCTTTTTAAAAATTTCTTCACAGGGCAATGTAATCTTAAATACTTCTCCAAAATCAAAACGGATCCTTTTGCACATGGACACACTATTTTTCCAGCCCCTACCTATCCTTAATCTCATGGCAGACACCTGCTAATAGTAGCCCCTCTTCTCCTGCAATGGACCATGGACAAGACACCTCTTAGGTTAGTTGCGAGACAATTTATAATATCTTCTTCCTAGGTTTTCCACCTAAATGTGGAAAATCATGTGCTTTAATGAATGGCCTGTGCAGTGAGTTAGGTCACAAAAAAAATGTTCTGAGGTCCTGTTCAGGAAAAAATGAAATCCTACTTATGATCTTTTTTTTTTTTTTTTTGGCAGGAGGTTCTGAGCTTGACACAAAGGTCCTGGAGAAGGAATCACCCCTGCAAGTCAAAGGCCCATGGGAATTAGAGCGCTAGGAGCAGCAGAAAGGGGCAAGGGTAGAGGAAAAAAGAAGTTGGTAGGTCAGAGGGAGGCTGGAAGAAAAACAAATACACAATCCAGCTAAATAATGGTAATTTAGAGATAGCCTCTCGCAATCTCCTCCCAGGTTCTGCGGCAGTTTCAGAAACTTTCCACTTAAGATTCCAGCGCTGCGCACCTGCCCCTGGAGGCTGGGCAGGGACCACAAGCCTGGGGCAGGCTGGGAAGCCTTTCTGGGAGGGCGGCGGTCCCTGCGGGGTGGTCGGGAGATTGCAGGGAGGAGTCAAGGGGCGTGAGGCGGAAAGACTACATCTCCCAGGCCGCCACGCTTTCCAGCTGGAGTCCTAGGGCGCTGACTGCTCCCCAGTTTCCGTAGGGAAGCGCCCGGCCACCGCAGCTATTGTACGTTGTGCTCTCGCCCTCCTCTTCCCGCTTGGATGTCTGTGGAGGAAGGCTACGTTTCATTGCCGCCTCGGCTTAACCCCTCCGGCGCCTAAGAGGACAATAGGCCGGCTCCCTGGGACTAGGGAAAATTCCTGGGAGCCGCAGGACTCCGGTAACAAGACCGTAGGGTGCGTGGAAGACAGCTGGAGAAGCAGCTCGAGTGCTTGGTATTCGGTACCAGGGCTTCGCTGGGGTGGGGCAGAGGCTCCAGCTTTAAGGAGGGGGAGGGGACGGTGCTTTCGGGGTTGCCCGCGGAGTTCAGCGAAGGAAATCTAGTTCGGAAGCGAGGAGCAGTGAGAAGAGAAGAGAGGCGGCTCCCCTCCCCAGCTCTGACCCCCGCCTACACCCTGGGCGGGCCGAAGTGTCAAGTTTGCAATTGCTTAGAAGGATCCGGCCGGTCTTCAGAAGGGAGCCGGCTGCGGTTTGTGCTGCCTTTTTGGGAAGGCGATTGCTGGGGGTTATGTTGATTACTAGGCTGCGCCTTGCAGGGATCCGACTGCAATAATTAGCTCTTCCAGTCACCTGAGGCAGTCGCCGCCGGGCGGATACTGACCAGCTAGCTCCCCCAGGAATCTTATTAGAACAGGTACCTGTCTCCCAAGGGAGGGAGGCTGGGAGCTACCTGTCCCATCTACTCCCCCTACTGTACCACTGATGCTCTTGGTCTTTGTATTTTTCCTTTCTCCTTTCAGACCCCGCCATCAGAGCCATGGGGCATCCTCCTCTAGAGTTCAGCGACTGCTACCTGGACAGCCCCAATTTCCGCGAGAGGCTCAAGTGTTATGAGCAGGAGCTGGAGAGGACCAATAAATTCATCAAGGACGTGATCAAAGACGGCAATGCGCTTATTAGTGCAATGAGAAGTAAGTAGAAGGCTTCGATGAGGTGTGCTTCTTGCCTTTAAGCTCTTCCACACAGCAGGGGGAAATGAAGTTTTAGAACAATGGGCCTTTCCCTTCTGTGGCCTTGACCTTGTAAGACAGGATCTATAGCTGGGCCAGGAACGCTCTTGCTCTGCTTATTGTTGGAAAGGGACAATGTGCCTGTACTGTCAGACATGTTAAGCACCCACGTCTGTTCCAAGGGGCCATCCAGGCTGATCAGGTAACTGCCTCAGCACCCCCTAAAGAATTGGGAATTCAAGTCAACAGCTTGAGCAGTGGTTTTGTCCTGGTCTCTAGGTGTGTGGGGGCAAGAAAAACATTCCCCAGGCAAGTTAGTTTTCTAAAGAAAGCACCTTTGCCCTAGTGATTTTTTTTCTTTAAGTTACTAAGCTATAGTTTTGGTTAAGGTTACTCTAAGCTTAGAATTATTGGATGACCTCACATGCCACTGAATTCTACTTGAGGGTGGAACAAATGGAGACCTGTCTGGTCTCTGGCAGAAGGAGCCCAGCCCCCAGGGAGCAAATTATAGAGCCAGGGTTGGGACCCATGGGACTAAGGGACCTCACCTAGCTTGGCTTTCCCAGTGGGCACAGCTGACAGCTGTGGGACTCCCTCCCCCTCCCCTGCCATGTGTGTGGAGTTTTTATTCCTGCTCATTGGCAGAAGGTTTGGAGTAAGAGAAAGAATAATAAACATCCCCACCAAGAGTGCAGGCAAACCAACCCTTTGTGCCAAAAGTATATACCCAGAAGAATGGCTGATAGTGATTGGGTGGAATGATAATTATTCTTTCCTTTTCTCGGCTGAAAGATGATTGTGAAAAATAAAGTCAGACTCACTGGCAAAAATGCCCTGTGTGCTTATCTTTGTTCTGAGTAGATTCATCCCACACATACTGCATCTAGGTCCCGTGTGCAGACCTTCTTTAAGGCAGATGCAGCCAACCGAGAGCAGGGGAAAGGCTTGGACCGTCAGCACAATGGTAACTGCTACCAGCTGGGATTTGTTGTGTAGCTCTTCCGATTTGTCCCTTGGAGTCTGTGCTGTCCCGGCACATTGCCGTCTGCCTGCCTTAGTCAGAATGTATAAAATTGTCTACGGTCATTTGATTGACTTTGCTCATTTAAAGGTTTGTCCTGTTGTGGCCCAAATGAGAGTAAACTCTTGGCAGTACCTTAAAGATGGGGTATTTGATGTTGATCCTTAGAGACTCACAGGCCAGGCTTTGGGGTGTATCTGCAGTGAAGAGTTCATTGAGAGGATAAAGATACGCACATTGTGCCACAAAGGTGGTTAGAAAGGTGAGGGTTCATCAAAAAGGAAAGGGGGGTAGTGTTCGGATTTTCTTTTTATTGTTACAGTAAACTGCTTGGTGCAGTATCCGCAGTCAAGTGAGGTGCCTCCCAAGGCCCAGGGAGGGAGTGGCTTTGTGAAGTCTACCGTAATTTCAAAGTGTTTGTCCTAAAAAATGAGCAGCTAAGGCATGTCAGACAGATTAAGATTCATGAAAAAAAAATAAAGTGTTCCATGAGACATTTGAGGAAGGGCAAAACTTGTAAACCAGGGACAAGTTGCGGGTATTTTATTCTTTCCTTTTCTGAGACTGAACGTGGTAAGACTCAACAATTATGCAGGCCTAGACCTTAGAATATGCTCAAAAGATCCAAGAGATAATTTGGCCCTGGGACTTCTTGATATTTATAGTGGTTGTGTGTTTCTGAGTATACATAAACAGCCCAAAATAGGACAGGTAGGAAATAAAACTCAGTAGTTAACCCACATTCCATTTCTTTCTTTCAAGTTGCATGATTCTAAAAACGTGATCAGCAAGAGGCAAACCCAGGGTGTCTTTCCCTGTGTTTACCACAGTCATATTTATACTCCCACTCTGCTTCCTCATGCAGTGCTGGCTGGCCAATGGTTTGAGTAATGGTTTGAGTAAGTGTGGGAGGAAAACAAATGTAGCCTCTTGCTTTGTGTGGAGGAAAAAGGAGACGAGAACACTTGGGGGTTGGATTTCTTTTTATTTAACTTTATTTTTATGGTTGACACTATTACAGATGTCCCCATTCCCCACCCCCTACCCTCCTACCCCCCTCAGCATTGCTCACCTCCATCCAGCTGCCACCTCCTTTCCGTCTGGTTGTACCCACACTTGTATTTATGTGATATATATATATATATATATATATATATATATATATATATATATATTATTTTTTTTGCTTGATCTCTTCATCTTCTTTTACTCAGTTCCCCAGCCCCTCTTCCCCCTGACAGCTGTTAGTCTGTTCAGGTATCCATGCCTGTGTTTCAGTTTTATTCATCAGTTTATTTTCTTCATTAGATTCCACACACAAGTGAGATTACCTGGTATTTGTCTTTCTCTGACTGGGTTATTTCACCTAGCATAATAATCTCCAAGTCCATTCATGCTGTCGCAAAATATAAGACTTGTTTTTTTATGGCCGTGTAGTATTCCATTGTGTAAATGTACCAGTTTTTTTATCCACTCATCTACTCGTGCGTACTTGGTTATTTTAAATAATGGTGCATTGAACATAGGGGTGCATGTATTCTTTCTTTCTTTAAGATTTTTATTTATTTATTTTTAGAGAGGGGAAGGGAGGGAGAAAGAGAGGGAGGGGAACATCAATGTGTGGTTGCCTCTCACATGGCCCCCACTGGGGACCTGGCCTGCAACCCAAGGCATCTGCCCTGACTGGGAATCAAACTGGCAACCTTTTGGTTCACGGTTCGTAGTTCGCAGCCTGGGCTCAATCCACTGGGCTATACCAGCCAGGCTGCATGTATTCTTTCAAATTAATGTTTTGGATTTCTTAGGAGATTGGGAATTGGATTTCTAAGACTTAGGTTACTATCTTGGCTTCACCATCTTGGGATAAGATGGCACAAATTACTTCATCTATAAAGTGAGGGTAATTATACCCAGTTCATAGGGTCATTGTGAGTTTTCAAGGAATTAATGGATTATGAAAGTGCTTTGTGAAGTGCTTCCTGACAGCTAAACATTGTAAGTTGTTTGTAATACATCTTCAGTTTAATAATATGTCTGCTGGTGAAGTGTGTGCTTGTTGGGAGGTTTCTGAAGGCAAATGCATCAACAAATGTAGTTGGAAACTTTTTTTGTTATCTTGTTGGAAAATGCCTCTCCCCACATTGGCACGTCTCAGCAGTTTTGTATTCCTGCGTGTGGATTCATTTTGGCATTTGGAATTTGGTACTAAAAGTCAGGAAAATGAGCCCTGGCTGGGATACTTGGTTGGAGTGTCGTCCTGTGCACCAGAAGGTTGCAGGTTCAATTCCCAGTCAGGGCACCTGACTAGGTTGTGAGGGTTATCTCCAGTCATGGCCTCATTTAGGAGGTGACCGACAGATGCTTCTCTCTCACATCGATGTTTCTCTCTCTACCCTCCTCTGCTCTCTCTCAAATCAATAAAAAACATATATCCTTGGGTGAGGATTTTTTAAAAAGTCAGGAAAATAATTGACAACTTTTAAAATTTATGAAGTTGCCCATGGAATCAGATTGCTAGTGTCTCTAGGAACTGATGACATGTGGTGCATGCATCCTGCTGTGAACCCTCACCTCAGTTTTCATGACAGTTGTTAGCCCAGGTGTGACTTGATTCTTACATTTATGCTGCTTGTGTCTGATTTAGTACACAGGTCTAGGTGAGGGTTTAGTCACAACTGAGTGTGATGCTTACTTTATTAAATATAGGTCTTGCTTGAATATTTAGATTTAATCAGATCTACACTGAGATGTAATTGGTTATTAATGGTATTCAACATGTCTCCTTTGGGGAAATGGTTGATTCCCCCCCTTTAAAAATGTGATCTATTTATAATTGTTGGAAGATGAAGATTATAACTTGAAGTAATGAAAATAAAAACACTGAATAATATTGCCTATTTTTCTGTTTGTTCTTTGGTTTTATGTTGGGAGATTTGGTCCCTGATGTGGTTTGAACATTTCCTAAGCACTCAGACTGGGTAGTACTCAGAGCCAGTGGTGTGGCTCCTGCTTACATCCCAATGGAACATGATACGCCTAATAATGTTATATATAGTTCAATGGATACATACCATTCATTCAGTAAATACTTGTGTCCATACTGTATTCAAGTCTTTGTTCTCAGGGCTGTCACTGATGTGTCAGAGTGAGTCACAGATGGATTCTACTTCAAGGAGTTCCCAGACAAGATACAGGTAAAGATTAGTATCACATAAGGTAATAAATACAGATCCGAGTCATAGGAGTGGGACAGGCGGATACCATGGTGTGTACATCAGAAGGAGAGGTCGTTTCCCAGTGGGAGGACAAGGGAAAAATGGGAGGAAGGAGCATTGTTATTGGGCAGAATTAATACCTTTACCACTTGTTTAGCTGTTCCCATGTGCCAGATCTTAACATCTTACACCAGCCTTTAAGATGCAAGGGTTATTATCCTCATTTTACAGATGAGAAAACGGAAGTTTAGAGGTCTTAAGTAACTTTCTCAACTACTAAGGGCAAGAGTCTGAATTAGAAGCCAGACCCGACTCTATAGGTCCTGCTTATTTTACTGCATTGCACTGTATTCAGGACTGGGCATTTACTGTAGTACTAGCGACACAGACAGTGTAAAGGGACAGCAGATAATTCAGCTCATCTGGAATATGAAATACAGGAAGTGAGGTTTGGGGGATGAGGGTGGAATGGAAGATTGAGGTCTTAACCATGCAGGAACTACTAAATACTTTAGACTTTTTAAAATTAAATTTATTGGGGTGACATTGGTTAATAAGACTATACAGGTTTCAAGTGTACATTTCTTCGTCTTAAAGACTATTTTTTTAGACAGAAGGGAAGGGAGGGAGAGAAACATCTATGTGAGAAACATTAATTGGCTGCCTCTGTCATGCAGACCCGGTGAACCAATAACCCAGGCATGTGCCCTGACTGGGAATTGAACTGGTAATCTTTCATTTTGCAGAACTTTGCCCAATCCACTAAGCCACATCACTCAGGGCTCGAGTATGCGTTTCTGTGATATATGATCTATGTATTGTATTGAGTTCACCACACGAAGTCAAATCTTCTTTTGTTACCATATATTTGACCCCCTTTCCGCTTCACTACCCCCCACCCTTCTTTCCTCTGGTATGAGTTTTTGTCTTGTTTGTTCATTTGTTGTTTTCAGTTTTATATCTCACATAGGAGCGAAATCATACGGTTCTTAAGTTATTCTCTGTGATTTATTTTGCTTAGCATGATATTCTCGAGGTCCATCCAGTATTTTATCTTATGGCTGAGTACTGTTCCATTGTATATTACCAAATCTTTATCCAGTCCTCTATTGAAGGACACTTCGGTTACTTCCATGTCTTGGGCACTGTGAATAATGTTGCAATTCACTTTTCTTTGTAGGCAGGGAGTACTAAAAACATTTTGGTGAGAGACAGCCATGGCTTGAACTGTGCTTTATGAAGATTCATCTGAGAGTGATGAGTAGGGTTAACAATTCCACACAAATACTTGTGACTTTGTGGCAGTCGATTGGCAGCTTTAAATTTTCTTTGATATAGCTCAGGGGTCTGCAAATGTCTTCTGTAAAGGGTCATATTTTAGGCTTTGATTGCCATGCCATCACCATGGCAATTGATTAATTGCCATTGTTATGAGAAAGCAGCTATAGATAATACATATATGAGAGTGGCTATATTCCAGCAAAACTTCATTGGCATTGAAAAGTGAATTTCACTTAAATTTTACATGTCACGGAATATTACTCTTCCTTTGAATTTTTCAACTGGTTAAAAATATAAAAACCATTGTCAGCTCAGCTAGAGAACATGCAAAAATAGGTGGTGTGTTGGGTTTGTCTCACTGGTAGTTTGTATACCTTTGGTATAACCGGTTAACCTAAAAAAACCTAAATGGATTTTTATTGGTAAGGCAGTGAATATACCTATTGGGAGAATATTTCACATTTCCCATCAACTAGTTTTATTTTCCTGTGCTGTTGATTGTGTCTGCTCTGGATTCAGGGATCACAGGCTTAAATGCTGTGAGAGGCCAAGGAGGAAACAGAAAAGTATGAAGCTGTTGGAAGTGGGTTAATAGGATTGGAGTGATTGGGGTGAAATACAGTGGCCTCACCCCATTCAAAAGGTGTTTACTTTCTACCCACCCTGGCAGGTGTGGCTCAGTGGATTGAGTGTGGGCCTGTGGGCCTATGAGCCAAAGGGTCGCTGGTTTGATTCCCAGTTAGGGCATATGCCTGGGTTGTGGGTCAGGTTCCCAGTAGTGGGGTGCACGAGAAGCAACCACACACTGATGTTTCTCTCCCTCTCTCTTTCCCTTCCCCTCTCTCTAAAAAATAAATAAATAAAATCTTTAAAAATGTGCTAGCTAAATAAAATATATTCACAGCCTAAATTCAATCAGGTTGCAACTCCTGAGCTAGATGATTTAGCTCTATTAGTGTCTGAGTCTTGGACTGTGATGGGCTAGGAATATGGAAGGTGACAGTCTGTCTGCAGATACAGATTTGTCTGGGAAAGTACCACTGGACACTGTTTGCAAGTGGCAGAGGCGGAAGGATGATATAATGGGGAAATACCCTAGAAGTTGTGTCTAGATACCAGGGTATGGTGCTAGTTCTGCTCCTAATGGAATCTGACTGACGGTGGTAAAGTCTTTCACTGGGGCCGCAGGTCTGCAGCTTTAGAAAAGTGGGGGCAGTTAGGGGATCTATAAGCTCACTTTCAATAGCTCTAACATTCCATGCCTTTTAAAACTTCATTTCCTATTGTATTTGAATCATTTGGGAAATGAATAGCCCAATTATAGCTTCTAACTTTATGCTGACATATATGTTGATGTTTAGTGTTCATGATAGTATTTAATTAAAAAGGAGAAATTTCAGAATTAAGGAGATGTCAACAAACCAAGGATAGTATACTTTATGTATATGTATGTTTTTATACATAAGAGATATCAGAAAAAGAATTCTATCACTAAGCCCACACATATATATGCACAACCATGCACACTTAGTCTGTCTTGTACTAATGAACATGTATATCTTAAAAGAATATAAATATGCATTCTGTACTAAAAATGTACATAAAGTTAATAAAATTGAAATAATATAATTGGTGTAACTTTTAGAATCTAGTCTTATAGTTTTACAAAAATGTCACTTTTTTACATGTTATACTTTTAAAGACAAGAGTTTTAGATGTTTATATTAACGTAACCTTTTGGGTTGCCTGTTCAGCTCTTGCTTTGATACCTGGGGCACCTATCTGGCAGCTGATTGCTTTCCTGGAAGGATGGGTTCATTCCATGAGGTGGATTTGATATGTATATACTTAGTGGAGCCATCTTTAGCTTGGCACACAGAGAACCTGGGTATCAGTTCCAACCATGCCAACTAGCTAACCACATAACATTGGAAAAGCCTTTAGCTTCGTTAGCCTGCTGTCCCATTTGTAATATTAGAGGTTTGGTCAGTGAACTTCAGGGTTCCTTCTGGCATTATCTGGGCTGCCAACTGTCTTACTCAAATGGAGCAACCTAAATGGATTCTATCATAAACTTACAGCCAATTTATCTTTAATCTGGGAGGTGGGCAAAGGAAAAATCTAACTGATAGATCCAGCGCGAGTAGATGACTGGAATTGTGCTAGCCTATTTGATTTTTCTCTTGATGAATGAATCTTGACTGGTGTTAACCTGATGCCCTTTAGTTCTCTCCTGACTCGCTCTACAGTGAGGGAGACCAAAGCTTTTAATCCCTCCCTGTGGGGTGGTTGTAGTGCCATGGTATAAGGGGAGGAGTTGGTTATGTAATACACATCCTCAGCCAGCAGACATCCTATCATTATCCCAGTGCTATTTAACCAGGGCTTTGGGGTACATGGAGTTATTTTAGATATTCTTCAGAGTAACTCAGATCAGTGTGAGGAGTATGTCTTATGGTGCTACTGTTCGTAGACGTGAAGCAGTGTCAAATGGAATTGGGTGGAGATGATATTGACATGCTCACTGAAGGTCCTCAGCAGTCCAGATTCCAAAGTAGCTGGACTGGGAGTTCTGTGGGAACTAGTGTGGAAAAGCAAACCAAGCCAGCCTTTAAAGTGATGGGGGATGGTGTTGGGAGTGGGATAGGGAATATTATGGCTTGATCTCATTAAGAAAAGATTTTCAGTCAGGGTTAAGAGTGATGAAGGCAAATTATTTTTCAGCTTAATTTTTTATAGCCTCATTTTTACAGCATAGCCAACCCTTTTGTTTAATCTGACATCTGTTTCTGTAATCAGTCACTACAGAAATTTCCTAAAAGCCCATGAGTATGGAAAGATACATGTTTTTCCAGGAAAGTACTGTGGAAATCTTGAGCTGATTTTCTCTTCTATTGGGGTGGATGGTCCTCATGATGCTCTGTCTGGCTTGCATCAAGTGCTAAAGGCTTGCATCCTATAAAGCAATTCAATAAGGATTTACTAAGCACCTACTTACATATCAGGCACTATCCTGGAAATTGGGGATATAATGGTGAATAAGAATGCTATGGGCTTGCCTTCTTGTAGCAGACATTAAACATCTGATTACCCACTCCAATAATTTAAGTACAATTGTGAGAAGAGTTATGAAGAAGATAAGTGTATGAAATATATTCTATCACATGTTACAGAGTGAGGCTTTGTGGGGGGAGGAAGCAGCTAGACCATGGAGATGTAACTGTCTATAGGGGGAAAAGGATAAACCGAGGAGGAACAGTTCCTAAGTCAAAGCCCACTGTTTTACTATCTTGGTTGATAAAGGCACTGGCAGTGAACAAGACTTTAAGTGAATGAAGAACTTCTCAGAAATAGACAGGGTGTGGTATCTGTCATGGATGGGATCTTTAGGGAAAACCTAACATACATACCTACTCTTTCCTTCTTTTATAAGTATAGTAAAATGGTTTTTTGGATTGGTAACACATGAACAGGATTCCAAATTCAAAAGGTACAAAAGGGAAAATCTTTTCACTTCTCCCTTGTCCAGTTCTCCAGTTCTCTGCCTTAGAGGCAACAACAGACAACTGTTTGTTTATCCTTAAGACTTTATCTCAGTACTTCTGTCAACCTCTGCTTTCTCAGGATTGTGGTCCATGGTAGGCAAATTCCTCACCACACTATGGCCAGATTTAAGATTGTACTTGGAGGGAATGGCTAGCTGAAGATCTCAGAAAAATCAACTCCTCCAGAAAGGAAAAACAAACAAAACAAACGGGCAAAAATGGTCACAATCAACTTTTTCAGAATGCCAGAAAATCAGCCAAAAAGCTTACAACAATCTGAAGAGTACTTATTGATGAAAGCATGTTGAACCTCTGAAGTAGTTCGCATAGTGGCATTTTTAACTTACCCTGCCTCCTATTCCCTTCTCCAGACCTTTGGGGCAGCTTTGAAAACCAACAGCTTCATAACTACAATAGCTGTGGAAACCAGCAGTCTTTCGGCAACTAAGGGGGAAGACTCAGTTTGTACCTCTTCAAAAATTCACATACCCACAGTCTTGTCACTACTTAACCAGTTTCAAAGCTACCTAGAAAAGCCCCATTCATAGGGCTTCTCACTGCATCACTCGACTTGGAGCTAGCTCAGTGAGAAAAGTTCTGTCTCCTGGGTGTTTAACATTACAGTTTCCTACAGCTATAGTACGAGTCAGGAGAAGCAAGAGCCTGGCCAAAAACATAAAAGGAAGAAATGGGGAATGAAGTATTCATATGGGGCTTTGAAAAGCTCTGACATATTCCTGGGGATCTCGAAGACTATGTACATGATCAGGGCTGTGCATATGCCTAGAGAAGACCCAAGAGGGCCCCAGTTTCTCTTCTCTGGCTGATCATGAGGTAAAGTTGTAAACTGCCTGAATGAGTGTTGAAGGAATGTCCCAACATGCACACTGTGCCCCTCAGTGAAAGGAGGGAGGCTTAATGGTTCAAGACACTTAAGGAGATCTCTGAATACTCACTAGCTAGCCACTAAGCTAACCAAGTGGAGACTTCAGTGGCCACACACTATAGCACAGGTGGCAAATGCAGGGCCCGTGGGCCGAATCTGGGCCTCCACCTTGTTTTATTTGGCTCAGCACCATTTCTACCCAGTGGCAGCATCGAGCTCTCGCTTAACTGTTCAGGAGTAGTCACATTTATACAGTCCTAAAATTACATTTGGCCCTTTGAAGGCAACCACAAAGCTGATGTGGCCCCCAGTGAAAATGAGTTTGACATTCCTGCTATAGGGAATATACACATTGCAGAGTTAGTTGAAAAAGATACTAAACAAATAATGCCAGTGCCAATGACACAAACAACAATAGCAGTAAAACCTGGGGTGTCAGAATGTGATTTCTAGAAGTATCATGTTATATTGTCCAAAATGTCCAATTTTCAACAAAAAATGTTCAGACCTGCAAAGGAAAGAAATGTATGGTCTTTACACAGGAAATGGGCAGTCATTGTAAACTGTTCCTGATGGTGCCTAAATGTCGGAATTTAGACAAAGATTTAAATCGGGTAATGTAAATATATTCAAAGACCCAAAAGAATCCATGTGTGAGGATTTAAAGGAAAGCAAGAAAACAGTTTCTCACGAAGACATAATGTAAGGACATAAAAATGATGAAAAAGCATGAGCTAGAAATGCTGTAGTTGAAAGGAAAATAATTGACATTAAAAAGTCACTAGAGAGCCTTTTTACAGTAAATTTGAGCTGGAAGAGGAAAGAACCACAAAACTTGAAGAGACGTCAATTGAGATTATCCAGTCTGAGCAAAAGAAAGAAAAAAACAAAAATGTACAGGCCCTGGCTGGGTACTTCAGTTGATTAGAGCATTCTGCTATGTCAAGATTGAAAGTTTGATCCCCAGTCAGGGCACATACAAGAATCAGACAATGAATGCACCAAGACCTGGGACAACAAATCAGTGTTTCTCTCTCTCTCCTCCCTTTCTCTTTCTCTCTCTCAAATCAGCAAAAATGAACAGAGCTCCAGAAAGTGGGACACCATAAAGTGTATTAATGTGTGCATAATGCGAGTCTCAGAAGGACATAGAAAGGTGCAGAAAGACTATTTGAAGACATAATGGCCAAAAAAAAAATCCCCAAATTTAATGAGTAGCACTCATCTCCAGATCCAAGAAGTGCAATGGAATTGGAATCACTTAAGAAGATCCATACCTAGATACATTATAGTCAAACTGACAAAATCCAAAGACAAAGAGAGGATCTTGAAAGAAGCAAGATGAACACTGGGTGGGGTGGCTAAGTGTACTGAGCACTAGCCAGCCTGGGAACCAAAAGGTTGCCGGTTCGATTCCCAGTTCAAGGCACATGCCTGGGTTGTGGTCCAGGTCCCCAGTAGGGGGTGTACAAGAGGCAACCACACATTGATGTTTTTCTCCTCTCTTTTTCCCTCCCCCTTCTAAAAATATAGATAAAATCTTTAAAAGAGTTTAAACTTACCTTGTAAAATCTTTTAAACTTAAATCTTTAAGTTTGAGAACTAAGGTTCCACCGTAAAAGGATAGGGGAATATACCAGGCAAACAGTAACCAAAGAGAGCTAGGATGAGTATACTAATATCAGACAAAATAGATATTAAGACAAATTTCTATGGTATACAAAGAAAAACATTTTATAATGGTAAAACAGTCAATACATCAGGAAGGTATAAAGTTATAAAACGACCCCCCAAATACACAAAACAATGTGGACAGAACTGAAGGGAGGAATAGATACGTAGCAATAAATATTTGGGGATTTTAATATTCTACTTTAAATAATGGATAGAATAGGTAGAAATACATCAACAAGAAACTGGAGGACTTGAACAACACTATGAACCAATGAGGTCTTTTACATACACCTGTAGAACCCTTGACACAATAGCAGAATACACATTTTTCTCAAGTGCACATGCAACATTATTCCTTTGCTAGGGCAAAAAACATGCCTGAATATATTTGTTCATATTAAGTATGTTCGATAGGCATAGTGAACTGAAATTGCAAATCAATAACAGAAGGATAATTCATAACAGAAGGCAATTCACAAATACAGGGTAGGGCAAAAGTAGGTTTACAGGTTTTTTGTATGGCAAATACAATTATTAATAAATACTAATACAAGAATAAACTCTGCGTACTCACAACTGTAAACTTACCTTTGCCCCACCCTGTCTGTGGAAATTAACTATCATACTCCTAAATAACCAGTGGGTCAAAGAAGAAATCACAATGGAAATTAGAAAACACTTTGTAATGAATGAAAATGAAAACAGCATGCCAAAACTTATGGGATGAAGCAAAAGCAGTGTTTAGGGAAATACTTAGCGCTTTTTCTTAAAAACCACATTTGAAAAATAAAAAAAAAATTTTAAAATTTATTATATATTTTTTCAATCCTTGCCCAAGGATTCATTGCTTTTAGAGATGAATGTGGGAGGAGGGAGGGAGAGAGAGAGAGATGTTAGAGAGATGCTAGAGGAACATCCATCCATTCATCAGTTGCCTGCCCAACCTGGGACTGAACCCACAATGCAGGCATATGCCCTGAGCGGGAATTGAACCCACCACTTTTCGGTTCATGGGACAATACTCCAGCCAACCAAGCCACACTGGCCAGGGTTGGGGCACATTTATAGCTTTAAATTGCCTGCATTAGAAAAGAAACATCACAATTCAATAACCTAATCTTCTACATTATAAAACTATAAGAAGAAGACCAAATGAATCCCAAAGTAAGTAGAAGGAAAGAAATGATAAAAATTAGAGTGGAATTAAATGAAGTAAGGATAGGGAAACCATGGAGAAATTTTATTTGATTTAATCTTTATTGTATTTTTTCCATTACCATTTAGTCTCTTTATACCCCCCCACAGTAATCACCACACTGTTGTCCATATATGTGAGTCCTTTTTCCTTTTTGACCCACAGAGAAAATTTTTAAAAAATCAAAAGTTGTTTTTTAAAAAGATAACAATGAGAAATCATTAGCTCGACTGACAGAGACAAAAGAGAGGAGATATTTATTAGAAGCAGGAATGAAGAAGGGGTCACTACTACAAACACTACAAAAAATTTAAAAAAAGAATAAAAGGGAGTGCTATGACTAACTTTATACCAATACATTTAGATGATTTGGACACATTTCTAGGAAGACACAAACTATACAAATGTACTTCATACTCAATGGAAAATCTGTATAGACTTAAAACAAGCAAAGCCTTGAATGATTAATCAAAATACTGTCTACAAAGAAAAGCCCAGGCCTAGATGGCTTTGCTGGTGAATTCTTCCAAACTTTTAAAGAAAAACTAGTACACATACTTAGCCAACTCTTCCAAAAATTAGAAAAGGAGAGAACACTTGTTAACACATTCTTTGAGGCCAATAATATGCTGATTGCAAAACCAAAGACATCACAAGAAAACCATAGACTAAATTTCCTGAAGAGTATAGATGCAAAAATCCATAACGAAATGCTAGTAAACCAAATCCAGCAATGTATTAAAAAAATGTACACCATAAGTCAGTGGAATTTATTCCAGGAATGCAAAGTTAATTTAACATCTGAAAATCAATTAATGTAATTAATGTAATAAAACAAATAATAGGAAAAAGAGAAAACCCATAGTGTTACCAAAATAGATTCAGATATTTTTTCAAAAGTCCATTTCCTTATGAAAACACTAAGCACATTTGGTATGTTTGTGCTTATGTACTGCTGGCAGGGAGGGGCTGGATGTGTCATGATTGCTATTGGGTAAAGGATTTCTTTTGGGGCTTGTGAAAATTTTCTAAAAAAAATTGTGATACTTGCACAACTCTGTGACTATACTAAACCCCACTTAATTGTGCACTTTAATGAATGAATTTTATGCTCTGTGAGTTATAATCTCAAAGCCATTTTCTGAACATTGTGCTTGGATAAACAGAGGTGCTTGGCTTACTTACCTACACCTTCCTTGGTCTCTTCCTTATAGAACAACAGACCTGGAGGGTTGAGAAAGTTTCACATGTACTCTGTCAGGTATATATCCAGGGAAAATGAAGCTAAGGAAGAGAACGGACTCTTTCCGGGATCTAGAGTTAGAGTCTGGATTGGGACAAGAATCAGATTTCTTGGTTTTCTATCTCAAGGCTCTTTCTGCACTGTACTCTAAAGCAGGCGCCTTGCATGAAAACTGCCTGGCCCCTGGCTGGTGTGGTTCAGTGGATTGAGCACAAGCTTCAAACCAAAGGGTTGCTGGTTCGATTCCCAGTCAGGGCACTTGCTTGGGTTGCAGGCCAGTTCCCGCTCTCTTTCTTTTTGTCTTCCCCTCTGTCTAAAGACGAATAAATAAAAACTTAAAAAAAAAACTGCCTGGCCCTGGATGGTGCAGCTCAGTGGACTGAGCGCAGGCCTGTGAACCAAAGGGTCACCAGTTAGATTCCCAGTCAGGGCACATGCCTGGGTTGCAGGCCAGTTCTCAGCAGGGGACTCAGGAGAGGCAACCATACATTGATATTTCTCTCCTTCCCTTTCCCTCTAAAGATAAATAAATAAAATCTTAAAAAAATAAAATAAAAATAAAGTAACTTAAAAAAAACTGGATGTTCCTTATTAGGGCTGAGGGTGCTTTTGTTCGAAATGACTCAGTTGGCTGCCAAGAACTGTGCCAGTGGAAAGTTCCCTTATATTCTCTTTCCTGAACCATCACGGCTGGGATCAGATGGTTTTTTTGTTGAGTAGTCTAGCCCCAGGTTACTGAGGGTTGGGTTGTATTTTCTTTCCCTGGGCAGTACCTCTTGGTGCTGTGACACCTGTCCCCTTTGTTTCCTGCCCCAAGAGCCTCCACCAGCTGGTTGGGCATTTCCAGAGGCCTCCCCTCTTGTCTGCTCATCTATCAACTTATGGCAAACATAGTTGCTTTCCATGTAGCAGATAGTGTATATTGGGAAGCGTGTGGCATTACTAAAGGGTGACATATTTATTATTTTTATTCTAAGGCAGCATGGAATCTCTCACAAGTGGCAAGCAGTCTGCCCAGCACTGTAGCACCATATTAGGAACTTCAAGGCAGCTCTTTGCAAAAGGTTTTCATTAAGGACTTCCCAGAAGCAGGAGGGCCACATTTCGGCTTCCAACTCTCTTTCCAGAGCCAGGCTGTCGTGGAAAAGTCTCTCCCTGTGATTGGAAAAATATGTATTATGTATGTGGCGGTTGACAGCTGGAGACTAATCCTGAATTCATCCATCCTGAATTTACTAGGTGGGGGAGTGGAGAGGGAGTATCAAGCCACTGAGGTATTTTATAGCTGTTCCTTACATTGCCTTTTGAGTAGCAAAACTAAAACCGAAAAGAAAGAGGGTTGTAAAGAGAATGTCCCTGCCACCCTTGTCACCATGCTGAATTGCTCTCACTCTTAGCATGGGGAATATCGATACCTTTCCATATTTGCTTTATGTGGACAGGCCTGTCTTCTAGAATTTGTGCCTAGTGTTCCAGGGTTTATGGGACTGTTTATTCTGTTTGTAGTACCAAGTAGGAAAGTGAGAGGTACCAGTGTGCTGTTTGGGTAACAGCCCAGCCAGGCATCATATGGCCACACCAGCAGAATGGAAGGGGAGGGAAAGCCGAGGATTCTTGGCATTTGATTTGCTCTTTCCTTTGTGAAAAGCAGATGCTGTTTAACCATTTTTCTTTTCTTTTTGACTAATGGGCAGTGTCTTGTGGCTAATGGACTAGAGAATTCTAAGGGCCCTTCAGAGAACATTTCATTTTACTCTTTCATGTTTCAGATAAGCAGCAAACCTAACAGGGTATTGTCCTTGTCCAAAGTGGCAGAGCTGATTAATCTCAGTCTGTACTGGAACCAAATACTCAGTCCCACTCCAGGGCTCTGAAGTGTCGCCGTGCCTCATGAAAATAGTCTCTACCCTTCACCAACATCTTTTTGCTGAGCCTGTGCTTTTTTTCTCAGAATCACTTTCAGCTTGTGAAAGAAGAGAATTGTTTTCTCTTTACTGCTGCTTGCCAAGAATGTACCTTCAGTGTCAGCCTGAAGGAGCTGAGCATTTCACAGACCTGCGGGAATGGAGTGGGGGAAGGTGCGGGGAGTCTGAATGTACTGCTTTACTTTTTCTGGTTGGCACTTGCCTCGTAGGAGCTTCATGGAATAGAATATTAAGACAGAGACCTGCTATAATAGTCCCCTCCCCAGATATGTGGAATTTAGAGAGTGTAATTATGAATAGGAAGAAGCAAATCTAATAGAAATTGCATTGGGTGTAGGTACGGTAATGTTTGTGCAGTGCAACATCTAGGATGGGGTCTGTGAAAGAGGTCTCGCTCAGGCTGACTGATTACCTGGATGTGGATGTAAACATACATATGAGTAGGAACTGATATTTGCAAAGCACTTTCTGGATTGCAAGGCACTTTCACATATATAATTAATCTGGGAAGTTAAGTGTCATCTCCATTTTTTTAATCAATGTACAGTTGCCTCTTACGTGTCCCCTGCTGGGAACTGACCTGCAACCCAGTCATGTGCCCTGGCTGGGAATTGAACTGCAGTCCTTTGGTTTGAAGGCCCATGCTCAATCCACTGACATTATCTCCATTTTTATAGTTGAGGAAACTAAGGCTTAGGGAGCTGAAGTACTTTCCAGCTGCCAGTCAGTAATGGAGCTAAGGCTTAGATTTTGGTGAGTATTCTTTCCACTATTCCATATTGCTTTTATTCCCTTAAATGAGGAAAGAGAATAGAAGTGCTGTTCAGAACTGGTGGTTCAGAAAGTAGAGGTATGAAGAAGAGACCTGGGGACTTCTGTGCAGAAGTGGGAGTAGCTGCCAGTACACGTGTACACAGGAAGTGGCCATGCAGGGGTGTCCAACCTCTTGGAGTCTCTGGGCCACACTAGAAGAAGAGTTGTCTTCAGCCTCACATTAAATACACAAACACTAATGAAAACTGATGAACAAGAAAAAGGTTTTAAGTACATTTATGATTTTTTGTTGGTCCTCATTTATAGCCATCCTGGGCTGTATGCAGTCTGTGGGCCGTGGGATGGACGTGTCTCTGGGCTTTTCTGTATGGTCCCTGGCCATGTTAGTTACCTGATTATTTCTGATGTCTGGCCCAGCTGTGGACTGGCTTTGTAGTCAGCTTTGTCCTGCTCCTTGCACCATCCCTCCCCACACCATCTCCCTATGTAGCTTGCTCTCTGTAAAGCCCTACCATTCTTTTCCCTCAACACTGCCTGTTGACTGCTGCCATCTCCTTTTTCTTCCAGGACCCTAGGAAGCCCTCTCAGAGACCCGGCTTCACTGTGGTTTGTTTTTGTGCCTAGCCACCTGTTCCTGCTCCCATGAGTCACTAGCCACCCTCCAAATTGTGATTGAAAGTCTTTTGGACCCTCTCATGCCACATATTACATAGCCCCCATTCAAAAGAGCTCATAAATATAGCTGTGCCATGGTGATATTCCAGACCCATCCTTTGTCCTCTCTCTTAACCCTTGTGCCTTTAATTGGCTTCTGTTCCCCTGGCAATATGGGGATAATTTGTCTTGTGTCTTGTACAGAGCACATTGTATAGGTTTGCCCTGTAGCAGGCCATGTTGCCCTGGCCCACATCTGGCATTGTTGCCACAGCTATTGCTGTACTTGTCATGTTGAACAAGTCCAGCAGGATCTGGCCCACTGATGCATTGAGCCAGCCACTGGGCAAATGAGGCACTTGCTTGGCAAGTCTTCTCTCTCTCTCTCTCAAGTCTTCTCTTTCTCTCTCTCTCTTTTTTTTTTGAGAATTGTTTTTGGTAGCAGTCTCACTCTCATGGAGTTAATAGCCCCTTGTAGGACTGGTTTCCTGAAGTGTGGCCCTTCAGGAACTTCTGGGTGTTCTGAAAGCTCCTGGACAATTATGGCTTTGGTGTTTCTTTCTTTTTTTATTTTTTAATTTTATTTAGTTATTTTTCAAGTACAGTTTTTTGTCTATTTCTCCCATCCCAGCATCTGCCCCATGCTCCCCACCTTCCTCCCATTTCCACCCCCCTTAGTTCTAAGGTGTTTCTTATAGGATACTCTCTGAGTTTCTGCATCAGGCAGCAATTAATAATGTGATGTTTCATAAAAAGCGTGTGTCTTCCACTAGCACTTCAGAGAAGGTAGTTCTCCATTGGACCAGCTAAGAGTTTTCTTTAGTTTTTTTTTTTTTAAGAGGGAGGAAGAGGGAGAGACACACATTAGTGTGTGGTTGCTTCTCATGCGCCCCTCACTGGGGACCTGTCCTGGAACCCGGGCATATGCCCTGATGGGGAATTGAACCCGCAACCCTTTGGTTCCCAGGCCCACATTCAATCCACTGAGTTACACCAGCCAGGGCAAGAGTTTTATTTCCTAATGGTGACAAGTACAGGCAAGTAGAATAGGTATGCACAGGCGTTGTTTATTTTGAGGTGTTTTTGTAGCCTCTAACTTGGACAGTAACTGATGAAGGAAACCTTTTTAGCCTTGGACCTTTGTTCTTCACTCCTTAGTGGTCCTGGGCAGGAGAGAGAGGGGAAAAGGTATAGAAACTTGGTATCTCTATTTGCAGTAAAGCAAGGGTCAGCATCCTATGGCTCATGGACAAAATCCTGCCCACCACCTGTTTTGTAACTATCTGTTGTTGTAAATAATATTTTATCGGCCTATAGCCATGCCCACTTGTTTATATATTGCCTGTGGCTGCTCTTTGTGCTAAAATGTCAGAGTTGAGTAATTATGACAGAACAGCCCTCAAAGACTACAATAGGCTGTGCAGTGTTAATTGGCTGTAGTTGGATAGGGCATGACGTTGAGTTCCATGCATGATCTGTGGATCTTCTCATTTTTGTCCAGCTTTAGCTGGGCTTGCATAGAGAGATATGCAAGGAAGTGGTTTGGGAAATAACCTACTTCCTCATACCTAATGAAGACTTTGAATCCATATGGTGCTACTCAGAGTTTTCCTGTTTGAGTGGGCAAAGTCTTCAGTCCAGAGCCTAAAATAAACCTGTCTCTGGTCTCAGGAAGCTGTCGTCCAGGTGTTCTGCTTTCCCCAATGACCAGTCAGAAACATGTTATTTCTCTAGTGAAACAGTATTAAATTAGCAAGACAACCAACTGTATGGGAAAACATATTTGCCAATGATACCTCAGACAAAGGTTTAATCTCCAAAATATACAAAGAACTTACACGACTCCACTCTAAGAAGATACCCAACCCAATTAGAAAATGGGAAAAGGACTTGAACAAACACTTCTCCAAGGAGGACATATAGAACATTCAGAGACACATGAAGAGATGCTCAATATCGTTAGCTATCAGAGAGATGCAAATTAAAACCACAGTGAGATACCACTTTACACCAGTCAGGATGGCTATCATCAACAAAGCAACAGACAACAAATGTTGGAGAGGGTGTGGGGAAAAGGGGTCCTTAGTTCACTGTTGGTGGGAGTGCAGACTGGTACAACCATTATGGAAAACAGTGTGGAATTTTCTCAGAAAAATAAAAATCGACCTGCCTTTTGACCCAGCAATTCCACTGCTGGGATTATATCCTAAGAATCCTAAAACATCAATATCAAAGAACCTATGCACCACAATGTTCATAGCAGCACAATTTACAATAGCCAAGAGTTGGAAGCAACCTAGGTGCCCATCAGTAAATGAATGGATCCAAAAATTGTGGTACATATACACAATGGAATTCTATGCTGCAGAGAGAAAGAAGGAGCTACTACCATTTGCAACAACATGGATGGAACTGGAAAGCATTATGCTGAGTGAAATAGGCCAGGTGCTGAAAAACAAATACCATATGATCTCACCTTTAACAGGAAGCTAAACAACAAAACAAACAAGCAAGCAGAAAAAAAAAACCCAAAAAACAAAGACACTGAAATAGAGAACAAGGGGATAGTGACCAGAGGGGAGAAGGAAGGGAAGTTAAGGGGAAAAAGGGGGAGGGATTTGGAGGAACAAATAGGAAGGACACAGAGATGAGGACTGGGGGGGGGGAATGGGAGGGAGGTGGGGAGCAAGGGGCGGGGGAGGCTGGGATGGGAAAAATAGACAAAAAACTGTACTTGAAAAATAACTAAATAAAATTTAAAAAAAAAGAAAGGAGAAACATGTTATTTCTCTAGTGCAAATATTTCACTCTTCTTGGTTGTCTTTCAGCATGTGGTCACCAACCCGATTTCTCCTTCCCATTATAGACAGTCATTGAGATAGTTTACAGAGCCCCTGTGCAGTTTGTATGTGTTTTTTGGTTTTGAACTTTTAATTGGTGTATTAAGCCCTAAGGTGTATGGTGTACAATTAACTAATACATGAGTAACCTATAGCTCTGCTGGAAGGGAAACCTGTGCATTCTGCCCTGTTATTTGTACTAAGATAACAGGAGCCTTTCTCTTTCCTTGACAGAGTGGGAAATGAAAAGGGCCAGGCAGCAGTTCCCTTTATAGTTAACAGTGATGTAATATGCCAAGCAGGGAAGGCGATGGGGCAGGAACCACAAAAGTCACAACACGGCATGTTGCCCAGCCAGGCTTTCTCCAACATGTCACATAATATTTCACTGAGGTCTAAAGAAATGAGATGTTATGAATAAGAGTATTTCTCAACTTCTCTGGTTTTTATTTATTCCTTCAGATTGATTGGTGTGATTCTGGTATTTTGATAGGATTTTTTGGTATGATTTCACAGGAATTTTAAAAGTGTGGCAGTTGCTAGATGCAATTTCACATTACTTGTGGTATCTTTACTAAAATGGAACAATCTGGCCTCTAAACCCCAGTTTTAGAGAATGACCACAGGTTCCCCTGCATAAGTAGGGCAAAGAGAATCAGAATTTATAGTGTTAGAAGGAGTCTGGGAGCTCATGGAGTCAGCTCCTTGGTTTTTCAGCCACTTAAATCAGCCAAGATACATGAGAGTGAGAAAAGCAATGAAATTAGATTGTTGCCCTGGGGGATGTTTTCCATCATTAACCTCTGTCCTTTTGGGAGCACTTGAAAATAGTTTGGTAGGGAAATATAACTTTTGGACCTCAGAGGTTTAACTAAGTCTTCTATTTTTTTTAATCTTGCCTAAAGGGCACTAAGGACTAAAGTAGTTACAAATATAGCATTGGCTGGGGCTCTGTTACTGAGCTTAGGTTTCAGCATATGCTCTGTCTAGGAATTGAAGTTCATTAGCAACAAATGACATGGTGGGGCTTAGTACAGTGTCATATTTGAGAGTGAGCATTGACGTTGGAAGCACACAGACCTGGGTTCGAATTCCACATCTGCCACTGACTAGTTGGGTGGCATTTTGCAAGCAACCAGACTCTTAAAGTCTCAGTTTCTTCAACTGTAAATGGAGGCAGTGATACTAACCTTAGTCACTGAGTGTATTAATGAAATACCATATTTACAATTTACACCCTCTTACTAAATGTTAGTCACTATTTTGTAAGTATGCTTTTAAAAAGCATTTATGGCAATGCTTGTGGCACAAATAAACTTAAACCCTGGCTGGTGTGGCTTAGTTGGCTGAGCATCGTTCTGCAAAGGGAAAGGTCACTGGTTTGATTCCTAGTCACAGCACATGTCTGGGTTGCAGGTTCTGTCCCCAGTTGGGGTAGATGCAACCCATTGATGTTTTTCTCCTTCTCTTTCTTTCTGCCTTCCCCTTTCTCCACAATCAGTAAAAGAAAAAGAATTAAACAACCCCCCCCAAAAAAAACCCCTTAAAAATATAGTCATTGGCAACCTGATCAGAGTTTGGATATGGATCATTGTATGAGAATTCAAGAATACATTTTACAAAGAGAAGAGCAAAGGAATGTAAGTCATATTGCTTTCTGTCATACAGCTTTGCAGACACTTCATTGAGAGTAAAGTACGGACTGATCAGGAAGCCTTCTGCCATAGCATATAAAAGAAAGTTCATTGTCTGGCCAGTGTGCCTGGCCTTGGTGTCCTTGAGGTGATGTTATATCTCCCCTGTGGTTCTGCTGGTGTGGAGAACAGGAACACTCTGGTCTGAGGGCCTCACATAGTCCCTGGCCCTCAGTATTCTCCAAGTATTTTCTTTGAATGAATAATGAAATCCTCTTTTACAGCACATAAATTGAGACAAAGAACAGTTAAATGGCTTAACCAAGGATTAACAGAGAGACTATAGGTTTATCTGTAATTTGAGCTGGTCTCCTGCCTTGGTTTCTTAACAGATCCTTTCCTTTCCAGCCAGTTTTCCAGTTGCCTCATGAATATTTGGCAGGATTATGTAGAAAGACTTCCTTTCCTTTTACCAGCTGGTGATTTGCTTCTACCTAAATTAGGAGAGAAGGCTAAAAATGCAATGAGAGTGCCAAAAGGCAGTTCAAAGTACAGTGTTTTATCTATGATTTCTTAGTTGTCGAAATTGCAACAAATATGGGCCATGACTGCCCATACATTTTTTGTATGTTTCCTCAGAGCTGAGGTTGAACAAAGGGGCTGGGGTGGGGTTGTGGGGAAGGATGGGTGGTCATGCATGGATTTTAAGATTTTATTTATTTTTACGCAGAGGGAGAAAGAGAGGGAGAGAAACATTGATGTATGAGAGATACATCGATTGGTTGTCTCTCATATGCTCCCAACTGGGGACCTGGCCTGCAACCCAGGCATATATGCCCTGACTGGAAATCCTACTGGTGACCTTTCACCAGTAGGTGAGTCACAGGCTGGCAATCAGTCCACTGAGCCACACCAGCCAGTGCCAAGGCTTGGAATTTATAGGCAGATGGTGTTGGCTCAGAAGAAAACACAGTAGCAGTAATGTATGGGTGTGGGTGTAGAGAGTACATCTTCTATAGCCTTCATCCTTGAATCTGCCTACATTCCCCAGGAAGTTGGCATTAATGAACTTAAAATTGGTTATTCTGATAAATGGAGCCACAGGGCAGGCATACAACAGTTAGTGGATCTGTATGTAGAAATTCTATCCTAATATAGATTCTCCACTGTCTCTAGGAAGCTGGCTTCTTTTTGAACTTCACACTATGCCCCAGTTGTTGCAGAAGTAATTTAGAAACCTCAAAGAAATACATAAACAGGATCTATTACATACGGTGCCTAAACAAGTTGGAGCAGGATCATTTCACCTAGATGGCAGGCTGTTTGGCTTGTTTATCTTTCCTCTGCCTGTGCTTCCCATCGGGCTTTTCAGTCACCGCAGCAGCTCATTATGATTGTAGGAACCTTGGCCACAGTGCAGATGGGACCCAGGAATTCTAATTCTTGACCCGACATCTAGACTACCTTCAGATGCCTCTGGCACTTGTGTAAAAAAGGAAATGCTTTAAAAGATTAATACTGGAATAATAAAATAAATACTTTCACATGAAAAGCCAGCCTCAGTTGCTTTTCTTCCCCTTTTAAGTCCTAAGTGTGCAGCTGAGATGGGCCTAGTATCTTTCTTTCTTTCTACTGTTTTAGACAAGTTCTTCTCCCACTTTATAAAATTGCTGTCTCCTTCGCAACCCTCCTTATGATGTCAGAAAAGAAGTATGTTTAATAGAGTCTGAGATACAATTTTAAAATAATTTTTAACTGTGGTCAAATATATACATAATATACAATTTACCATTATAACCATTTTTAAGTGTAGAGCTCAGTTTTGTTGACTGTATTCACATTGTTGTGCAACCATCCATCTGTCTCCAGGACTGTTTTCATCTAGTAAAACGGAACCTGTGCGCCTATTAAACTCTAACTCCCCATTTCCTTCTCTCCTCAGCCCCGGGCAAGGACTGTTCTGCTTTCTGTCTCTGTGAATTTGCCTATTCTAGGTAGCTCATATAATGGAATTCTGTAGTATTTGTCTTTCTGTGACTGGCTTATTATAGTTAGCATAATGTCCTCAAGGTTCATCCATGTTGTAGCATGTGTCAGAATTTCCTTTCTTTTGGTGCCTGAATTGTGTGCATATACCACATATTTTTTTAACCCATTTATCAATCTATAAACACTTGCATTGCTTCCACATTTTTAAAACAAAATAATTCATCATTGAGGTATAATTGACATTCAACATTACATCATTTTCAGGTGTACAACATAATGATTTGATATTTGTGTATACTGTGAAATCATCACCATACTAAGTCTAGATACCACCTGTCACTACACATAGGTGCAAAAATTTATTTTCTATTTTTTCCTTGTGACGAGGACTTTTAAGATTTACTCTCTTAGCAGTTTTCAAATATGTGATACAGTATTATTAATGATAGTCACCATGCTGTGTATGATATTCCCATTACTTATTTATACCTGGAAGTTTGTACCTTTTAAAAATATTTTATTTACTTAATTTTGGAGACAGGGGAAGGGAGGGAGAAAGAGAGGGAAAGAGACATGATTCGTGTTTCTCTTAGTTGTATTAACCGTGACCAAACCTGCAACCCAGGCATGTGCCCTGACCCGAAATCAACTGACGACCTTTAGTTTTGTCAGATGATGCCCAACCAACTGAGCCATGCTGGTCAGGATGGCATTTTGTGCCTTTTTGACTCCCTTCACTCATATCGCCCACTCCTATTCCACCTCCCCTCTGGCAATGACCAATCTGTTCTCTCTATCTATGAGCCTGGGTTGTTTATTTGTCCATTATGTTTTTATAAAACGATGCTTATTTTTCCTATCTATTTATTTTTAATTTACTGATTTGAGAGAGATTGATTGATTGATTGAGAGATTTGTCGTTCTACCCATTCATGCATTCATGGGTTGATTCTTGTATGAAAGGTGTACATAAAATGAAGTAAATGACAAAAATGGGAACATGGACACTTTCTTTTGCACTTGCCTCAGATTGCTTACACTCTCTGTGAAGCTTTCTATACCACCCAGACCTGATGAAGTCTGTATAGAGATCACTTACTTCACAGTAGCTTCTGCTCCCATGGGTGGTGATGTGGGCCAGCTCTTCTGCTCACGTCTAGGGAATTTCAGGCATACATAGGTTTGATCTCAGCTGTAATACAGGAGGGTGGCTGTGCCAAGTTAGAGAGGAAAGAAAATAATCTCAGAGACTGTAATGAATGGAATAGGGGGATAGCTGGTGGAGAAGTAAATGTTGTACCTTTATCGAAGACTTAATTATCTCAAAGAAAATAATATGCACTGGTTTTCTGACGATGTTTGTATTCCATACCAATTCTGTGGAACAGGGAGGGTTGTAGTCATTAACCCTGTTGTACGGATAAAGAAGCGAAATGACTTCAATGTGCAGTTACCCAGTTGTAATGCTGAGATTTCAAGCCAGGTCTTTTGATTTTGTATTCAGTATCTCATTTTCTTTATTACTCTATTTGTGTTATCCCTGTGAGATTCTCAGATGTGATTGTGGCACTTCACTTATATTTAATTAAATTTATTAGGGTAACACTGGTTAATAACATAATTTTCAGGCATATATGGTTGTAATTCAGAGTCTGTACACTCTATTGTGTGGTAACCATCTGAAGTCTAGTTGCCTTCAGTTACCACATTTTTTGTCCTCTTTATCCCCCCCCCCCCGACTCCTTTGTTTTCTGGTAATCACTGTTCCATTATCTGTAGTTCTGAGTTTATTTTTGTTTATTTTGTTACTTAGTTGACAGTTTTTATGTTATATTCCACATATGATTGAAGTCATCTGGTTCTTGTATTTTTAGCATGATACTCTCAAGATCCATCAGTATTGTTGCAAATGGCTCAGTGGATTGAGCATGGGCTTGCAAACCAAAGGGTCACTGGTTTGATTCCCAGTCTAGGGCACCTGCCTGGGTTGTGGGCTAGGTCCCTGGTAGGGGATGTGTGAGAGGCAACCACACATTAATGTTTCTGCCCCTCTCTTTCTCTTTCCCTTTCCCTTCCCTTTTCTAAAAATAAATAAATAAAAATTTTTATCAAGAGACACTTAGTTGTTTCTATGTCTTGGTTATCATAAATAATGCACTTCTTTTTTAGAATTTTCACTGAACTTGCCTGTGTGCTGCAGCTGTCCCTGTTGCTCAAGAAATGCTCCATCCATGTAGCAGTATGCCTGGTATGGTGCCTGACCAGGCATACTGCTATGCCTGACTTCATAGCCTTCAGAATGCTGCCTCAGTGGAGACTCATTACTGCTCCTTTGCCTTGTTCTCCTGAGCCTGTGATTGCACACAGGGCGTACATAAGAAAGTGGCCAACTGGCACAGCTCTGTGAGTCCCTATGGCAGTAGGTCAGTGGTAGAGAATTTTCCTTTTTAGAGTTGAAGGCACAATTGGGCTTTGATTTAGTTGCTGAGCACTGAGCCCACCCCCTTAGATTTCTGCAGATTTAAAGCAGACATCATTTCAACCTCAACACCTCCAAAACGAACAGACGTCTGCACATGTGCACAGACATTGCTGATCTATAGGAAAGAGTAATTGTTCCAAAAACGGCATATGATTTTTATATTTCAGTTGTGATGAACACTACCTTTCTCTGTAGGAGTGCTTCCTTCCAGGACTTTTGTCTCCCTGATATGAGTGGTTTAGGTTTGGTTTTGAATTAATTTTGTGCACCTTTTACCTTTCATAAAGGTCATCTTGGTATTCCCCTCTGCTGAAGTTAAAGTCATTTGACACTGGTTCTGCCTCTGGGCTCTGAGGCTGCTGGTAAGATAGCTTCTAAGACAAGCTCCTGAAGCCATAGATTTGTGAATAAACAGTGTCCTGCTGGAGTCGACAGCCTTGAAACTTTGGCATCTGTGTTCCTTTTCCTCTTTAGCACATACTGACAATTGGCAGCTGGAACTGTCTCTTGATTCTCCATTGTAGGCATTGTTTTCTCCATCATCTTGCCTCGCCCTCTTGTGCTTTAGTGCTGGCTTGTTCAAGTTCCAGTCTTCTATGACATGGTCATTCTTTCTAAGCAGGCTAGCAAAGTGTTGAATCTTTACTACTAATACTCCTGTATAATTACAATTCTCTATTAGGAGTTTTTGTGGAAACACCCCCACCCCAATTTTATACATTGATGTGTATGTGCTAGTGTATGTTTTTCTCAGGGAGCAAGTCCCTAGTATTCAATCAATTCCCAAATTTTCTAAACTAAATAATTTGGGGAATAATTTGCAAACCTGGTCTTGTAAGCACTCCTCTGAATATCTTATCCGGGCTGATTCCTTTGGTTTCTTGTTCTGGGTGTAGCACTATTTATAACTCTTACTGGGCTGTTTTGAAGAGAGCAGATCACGAGGTCTGTCAACATGAGGTATGCAACACGATTTATTTACACCTGGGGTTTAGTGATTTGATTTATACTCACATTTAGTCATCATTTACTTTGTTTTGAGTCAAAACGCAACTAAGCATTTTCCCTACGTCCTGCTCACTTCCTTATTTTGGCTCATGGTATTCCCATCCTGCCAGTTGGCCAGACTTGAAACCTCAAAGACAGCTTTTTTTTTTCTCTTTCTTTTTTTCCCTTCCTTTCCTCTCTCTTTTTTAACTTTATTTTTATTGTTGACACAATTATAGAAGTTGCTATTTCCCATCCTCTTGCCTACTCCCACCCAGCCCCCATCCCACCTTTCCTCTGGACATCAGCACACTGTCTGTGTGTGTGGGTCATGCATGTATGTTCTTTGGCTGATTCCTTCCCCTTCTTTCATCCAGTCCCCCTCCCCTCTGACAGCTGTCAGTCCGTTCCCTGTGTCCATGACTCTGTTTCTATTTTTCTTCTTTCCTTTCTTTTCCTTTAGTACTAGTTAGTACTAGTACTAGTTGTACTAGTTGTAGTAGTTAGTACAACTAATCTAGTACTAACAATCAGTGATAACATACATCAGTGAGGATGGTGTACATTTATGCTGAAGTATTGAACAACCTCCACAATAGCAGTGGCTTATAGCAAAGGATTATTTCCTTAACATGGTGCATGGCACTTTGGTTGGGTGCTCTGCTTGTCCTAGATACTCAGTGTTTGAGACTGATGGAGTTCCATTTTTATGATCACTGGGGCAGGGGGAAAACAATACGAGGTTTGCTCTCCGACCTGACCTTTAAAACTTCTGCTAGAAATGACATACATCATGCCTGCTCATGTTACACTGGCAAAGTCAGTCACATGGCTACAGTTGCCTTCAGAGGAGGAGGGGAAGTGCAACCCTACTGGTTGCCTTGATGGAGGAATCAGAGTATTTGGTTAACAACAGTAGTGTCTGCACAGATGGTAAAGACTTTATGAAAAGAATATGGCAAAAACCCAACCCAGATGCTTAGGGTGGGTGGGGCAGAGGAATAAAGAAGTATTCATCTTAGAACTTAAGTCCTTAAAAGATACTTATTGAGCACCTCTTCTGTACTGGGCCCTGGGATAGTATGGTGAACAGGGCTAACATGGTCTCTTTCTTCAGGGAACTAACTTCTGTTCCAGAGGCTGGCAAAAAAACAAGTAATCAGATACATAAAATAATGGTAAGCCATGATAACAATTGCGAGGGGAACCAAACAGAGGCTGAGAGAAGAACAGAGGGGACTTTCTTTTGGTACTTTAGTCAGGCAAGTCTTCCTAGGAGAGGTGGCATTTAATTTGAGAATGGAATGATAAATCACAAATCACACAGAGGTCTGGGTTGGGGAGAACATCCCCGACAGAGGGAAGAGTGTATGCAAAGAGCTAGATTTTCCCCTATAGGTCAGCTAGGGAGATACATTGAGAAGCTATCAGAGGGTTTAGAGCAGGACGATTGAGTTGATGTGATTTTGAGCTTACCCTGGCTGTACTTTGGAGAATGGATTCAAGATGGGCAAGAATGTATAAGGCCACATTGGTTAGGTGGTAGTTGCAGTAGTACATGCAAGACATGATGATGGCTTAGTTTAGGGTGGAGATGGACAGAAGTGTATTAGATATTTATGAGTTTAAATCACTGGGATTTGGTGATGGGTTGGATTTGTGGGAGGTGAGAAAGAGGGAGATATTCCATATGGTTACCTGGTTTCTATTTTTTTAAATAAGTTTTTTTTGAAGATTTTATTTATTTAAGAGAGAGGGGAAGAGAGGGAGGAAGCGAGGGAGAGAAACATCAGTGTGTAGTTGCCTCTCACATGGCCCTCACTGGGGACCTGGCCGGCAACCCAGGCATGTGCCTTGACTGGAAATCAAACTGGCAACACTTTCATTTCCAGCCTGTGCTCAATCCACTGAGCCACACCAGTCAGTGCGCTACCTGGTTTCTAGATGGATGGTAGGCTAGTCTCTGAGACAGAGAAAGCTTGAGAGGACCAGTTTTGTAGGGAGGATTGGATGTTAGTATTTATATATGTTGAGCAACCTTCCTGACTCACAGTCTGAGGCAGCACAATGTCTCCATGTTGGGGCCATAGCTCTCTGATATTGTGCAAATGTGATCCTTGTTCCAGGTACGGGGACCAGAGCATGTGACTTCTTTATAAGCCAGACAGCCCTATTTCCTAGATGGTTTCTCTTCTATGCTTAAATGCAGCATCACTGCAGAAATGGAACACATAGAAGGGGTTGGAGAACATTTTTGTGGATTTGAAAATCTCAAGTGAAAAATGTGTTGGCTTGAAACCTTTGGAAACCATTCCATAGGTTTATTGTAGCTGTAGCTGAAATCAATTAATGGAACAGCAGATGAAAATGCAAAACATCCAAAGATCACTCAGGCATTGGGGCCCTATGGAAGAGGCTGATCTTTAGGTGGACCTGTCTCCCATTGTGGAAAATGCACACACATGTAGTCACGAAAAACTATAAAGGTGTCTCCTAGAAAGACTAGCAAATAAAAGCTAGGAAATGGGGGTAGGAGGCAACAGAAGATCAAAGTCAGCTCTGGTTTCTTTGCCATATGTGGTGCCCCAGTCTGGTAGTTTTCCTGCAGATGCTGTGGTCTGGGCACAGCTGGCTGATCAGTCTTTCTTTGAAGCAACCAACTGCCCCGCACACCAACCCCAAGCAAGATCATTAAATTATCTTTGTTCATTTCAGAGGATGGAAGGAGCCTGATCTGAGAAGAAAAAGTAACAAGGAAAAGCAATGTTAGACATGGCAGTGCCAAAAGGAAGATGGTGGTAATAAAGAAAAAAAGCCCAGGGAATTAAGAAAAGGCTAACGTAGGCTTGGCTGGTGTAGCTCAGTGGATAGAGCACGGGCTTGTGAACCAAAGGGTTACTGGTTGGATTCCCAGTCAGGGCATATGCCTGGGTTGCGGGCCAGGTCTCTGGTGGGGGATGCACAAGAGGCAACCACACATTGGTATTTCTCTCCCTCTACTTCTCCCTCCCTTTCCCTCTCTCGAAAAATAAACAAGTCTTTAAAAAAAGAAAGAAAGAAAAGGCTAACGAATTAACAGGGAAAAAAGCCAAAAGAAACAGACTTTTAGGCTCTTCTGAGGCCACCCTGTGCACATGGATTTAGGTACCTGGGAGACTGTGGGCCTGCAGGAAAATGTAATCGGCTTCCCTAATAAGAGGCCCGGGGAGGTCTGTGGGAGGCCTGTTTTGTAGACTTGCTAGGAATCCTTTAGCAAACGGCTTGTGGTCCCAGTTTACAGGAAATTAGAAGTTAAAAGCAAAAAAGCAAAACAAGGAAAAGGTTTTCGACCTTGCTACAATTTTATCTACATAGAACTTACATTACAGGCTGAGAGCAGATGAAAGAAATTTGGGTGAACTGTGCTGGAGGCTGTTGCAACTTGCTAAGCAGTCCTGGTATTGCTCCCAAGGGAAGGTCTGTTCACAATGGGGAGGTAGTTTTCATTTGGTGCCCAGAGAAGATTAGGCATGGGATCCAATTATTTGCAGCTTCCATTAGCCTCTCAGTGCACACCTCAGAGGGCAAATTTTACTGGGAAGGTGGGGAGCCGTGGGTAACCTTCTAGCCAGTTACTGCTGAACAGGGGTTCAACCTTCAAAGCAGGCTACTCATTAGTATTCGGACTCAGGAACTGCCTGGTGGTACTTCACATAAGTCCCTCAAGCCCTAGACATGGGAAGAAGGCAGGTAGCTTCCCCTAAGCTCCAGAGCCTTGATGCTTATTGCTGTACAGGTGAGCCCCACCATGTTTTGTCTCAAGGAGGAATGATGAGGGTTCTACCAGTCTGCCTCCACCCTCAGTCTCTTGGCCTGAATCTTTGATATGCCGTTAGAGAAAGACAGATCCTACACTCCTCAGGTTTTCTGAAATCATCCTGAAATTGCCTTTATATAAAGTAGTAATAATGGGAATAGATAATGGTAGGAAAGACACCTTTTAAATTGCAACAGAAAAGAGAAAATACCTAAGAACAAACTTAATAAGCAATATAAAAGTTTCATATGAAGGAAAAAAGAACTGTTACTGAGGTACACAAAAGAATACAGACTAGTGGACATACTATGTTCTTAAATGGACAGTAATGAAAAAATATCAATACACTTAAGTAAATAGGATATATTTAACTCAGTTCAAATAAAAATTGAATTTTGGTTAAGCTGGCTATAAAATAACCTTTGTAAAAACAAGTGAGCATGAAAACCCAGAGACTTCAGAAAAAGGGGGGTAGTTAGTGGATTTTAGTTTCATTAGAAAGTAAAAATAACATCTTATTAAGCTACAGTAGTTAAAACAGTATGATACTGGTACATGATTTATAAGGACAAATCAATAGAACAGTAGAAAGTCTAGCAGTATATTGAAATCACTTAGAAATTTTACACCTGGTAAAGATGGAATTTTGGATTAGTGAGAAATAGATGGATTATTTTATCAAAGGTTTTTGGGTCACTTTGGAAACCATTTGGGGAAAAATACGTCATACCTAATATCCAGGTAAATTACAGATTAATCAAAGTTTTAAATGTAAAAAATAGGGCCATGAAACTTCGAAGGAAAAAAGGGAGTGTTTAAAAACTAATTTTAGAGTGAGGAAGGATTTTTTAAAAAAGATATTATTTATTTTTAGAGAGAGGGGAAGGGAGGGAGAAAGAGAAGAAAACAAACATTGATTGGTTGCCTCTTGCACAGCCCCATTTGGGGGGACCCATCCTGCCACCCAGGCATGTGCCCTGATTGGGAGTTGAACCTGTGGCCTTTCGGTTTGCAGGCTGGCACTCAATCCACTGAGCCACACCAGCCAGGGCAGGATTTTTAAAATATGGTACAAAGTTAAGAACAAGTAAAAGGAAAAGATGATATCTGTGAGAGCACAAAAGGCAAACTTCTTTATGGAAAAAGGGCATCATCAATCAAGGCAAAACCCAAAAGAATGACAGTCAGACATTGCCACAGTGGAAATCAGCACAACCTCTGTGGAGGGAGTTTGGCAATTTAAATAAAAATGAAAAATCCATATACTTTGATCCAAGAATTCTATTTGTTTGATCTTATTATATGGATATATAATTAATATATCCATATGTGTGCAAAAAGATGTATGTACAAAGATGGTTTATGTCATAACTGTAACAAATCACCACAAATTTAGTGGCTTAATACAACACATTTATTTATTTACTTACAGTTTTAGAATTCTTAAGTCCAAAATTACTGGGTTGGCTGAAAAGTTTCTTTGTTGATCCAAACAAAAAGTTTCTTTGTTGTTTTTTTCCTATAAGATGGCTTTAGTAGCATTTAGTTGTGTTTTAGCTACATTCAAAACAGTTTTGTTAGGTTGTATTGTGGCAGCTGTCATATCAGCATGCATTAAGACAAACTTTTTAAAACTGGTGAATTTTTGTGTAGCCATTTTAATATTGAATATGGAAGAAAATAGGCAATGTTTTTGGCACATTATGCTTTATTATTTCAAGAAAGGTAAAAATGCAACCGAAAGGCAAAAAGAAAAAAGATTCATGCAGTGTATGGAGAAGGTGCTGTGACTGATTGAACGTGTCTGAAGTGGTTTGTGAAGTTTTGTTCTGGAAACTTCTTGCTGGATGATGCTCCCTGGTTGAGTAGGCCAGCTGAAGTTGATAGCAATCAAATTGAGACATTCCTTGAGAACAATCAGCATTCTACCACGTGGAGATAACTAGCAGCGTTAAAATATCCAGATCAATGAAGTTACTGGTGAAAATGACAAATGTGTCTTTTATTTTATGGGGAAAAAAAAACCGTATGGACTTTTTGGCCAGCCCAATAGTTTCACTGGGCTACAGAGTTAAGACATGAGCAGGGTAGGTTCTTTCTGGAGGATTTGTGGGGACAATCCATTTCCTTGTCTCTTCCATCTTCTAGAGGCCGCCTGCATTGCTCCGTTTGTGGGCCCTTCCTCCGTCTTTTAAAGCACATCACTCTAGTTTTTGTTTCTGTTGTCCCATCTCTGCCTTGTCTCATTACCCCTCCTACCTCCCTTCTCTTATAAGAACCCTTGTGATTATATTGGGTCCGTGTACGTAATCATCACCCCATCTGAAGACCCTGAATCATAGCTGCAAATCCCTTTTGCTGTGATCAGTAAAATATAAACAGGTTTGGGAAATTGCGACATGAACACCTTTGAGGGTCCTTTATTCAGCCTACTGTAGACATGCTCTTGCATACCCTCTCTCTGGAAGAAAAAAGAAACTGCTAATGATGACCACCTCTAGGGGCTGAGGGACAAGGGTGACACGAAGTTACTTTCCTACATGTCTCGTTTACTTTTTGTGTTTGTCTGTATTCGCTATTTAAAAAACAATGCATCTGCTTATTGTGGAGATTTTAGAAATTGCCCAAAAGAGAAAACATAAATATATTCATAATCCATCCAAACTCAACCACTGTTAATATTTTTGATCTATTGCCTTCTATTTTTTTGGTACAGAATCATGTCCGTGGCAGGTAGAATAACAGCTTCCCAAAGATGTTCAAACACTTGGCCCCAGAAACTGTGAATATGCTACCACACATGGCAAAAGGGACTGTGTAGATGTGAGGAAGGATCATGAGATAGGGAGCTGGTTCTGGCCTATCTGGGTGGGCTTGACATCATTGCAAGGATCCTCACAAGGGAGGGGGGAGGCAGGAGGGCCAGGTGAGAGAAAATGACGTGATAATGGAAGCAGACGTGGAGTGGTACATCCATCTAGGAGGCAATGAATGTGCACAGCCTTTAGTAGCTGCACAAGGGAAGGACTGAAATCTTGGACTTTGATCTGTAGAACCTAAGAAAAGAAGTCTGTCATTTAACAATATTAAATTGTGGTGATTTGTTAACAGTAACATGCAGAAAGTGATGCAGTGTCTTTGAATGATAAGCATTTTCCTACATGCTTTAACATTTTTTCATGTAACTACTGTGACACTCCTTGCTTTAATGTTATTACTTATTTGCCTTATTTTTAAAAATTATTTATTTTTAGACGGAGGGGGGAGGAAAGAGAGGGAGAGAAACATCAGTGTGTGGTTGCCTTTTGCGTGCCCCCTACTGGGGACCTGGCCTGCAACCCAGGCATGTGCTCTGACTGGGAATAGAACCTGCGACCCTTCGATTTGCAGCTCGTGCTCAATCCACTGAGCAACAACAGCCGGGTCTATTTCCCTTATTCTACAGACTGTAAGTTATAGAAGGGCTGGGCCCATTTCTGTGTTTTTCTCGTTAGCTTTATTGAGATATTATTGACATGTATATTTGTTTAAGGTGCACAATGTGATGGTTTGATATATGTATGTGTATATGTGTGTGTGTGTACAGGGCGGGGCAAAAGTAGGCTTATGGTTGTGAGTACATGAAACACAGTTTATTCGTGTATTATTATTTATTAATTGTATTATTGTCCATATGGAAAACTGTAAACCTTCTTTTATCCATCCCTATATACTGTGAGATGATTACCCAGGTAGTTTGGTTAGCATCTCTGTCTCTGCACATAATTGCCATTTTCTGGTGTGGTAAGAACATTTAAGATCTACTCTCTTAACTTTCATGTGGGTAATAAAGTACTGTTAGTTGCAGTCACCATACTGTAAGTTAGATCACCAGAACTTATTCATCTCATAGCTGGAATTTTGTAGCCATTGACCAACATCTCATTTCCCCCAAACCCTAAACTCTGGTGACCACCACACATTTTCTATATCCACGCAACCCAGTTGTTTCTGCATGTTGGTTATTGTCCATGCAGTGAATGCAGGGGAGCAGGTATCACTTTGAAAGAGTGATTTCCTTTCCTTCAGATAAATTCCCAGCAATGGAATCAGCTGGGTCACAAGGCAGTTTCAGTTTTAGTTTTTTGAGGAAACTCCGTACTGTTTTCCACAGTGACTGCACCAGTCTGCATTCCCACCAACAGTATAAAAGGGTTCGCCTTTCTCCACATCCTCGCCAGCACTTGTTTGTTGTTTTATTGATGATGGCCCTTCTGACAGGTGTGAGGTGGTAGCTCACTGTGGTTTTAATTTACATTTCCCTGATGATTAGTGATGTTGAGCATTTTTCATAAACATTCTAGGCATTTGTCTGTCTTTTTTGGGAAAATGTCTATGCAGGTCCTTTACCTATTTTTAAACCAGGTAACTTTTTTTCTTCTTTGTGATCAAATTGTTTAAATTATTTTTTAAATTTTAATAGAACCAGGGACATGGAAATAAAGAACAAACTGGCAGTAACCAGAGGGGACGGAGGAGGGACATCACAGGGAAAATAAGGGGAAGGGACAACTCAGGGAACATGTATAAAGGGCATATAGACAAAGACAGAGGAGGGGGAGGAGTGAATATGGGGAGGGTGGGGAGGGCAGGGGACAGTAATGGGGAAAATTGGGACAACTGTAAATGAACAATAAAAAAAAGTTAATGTATCAAAGGAAACCCTACTTAGTACATGCTCAATAAAGATTAGACATAATTATGTATCAAGTTAAAAATATTTATTTATTTTTAGAGCGAGGGGAAGGGAGCAAGCAAGAGAGGGAGAGAAACATCAGTCAGTTGCTTCTCATATGCCCCCTATTAGGAATCTGACCTGCAACCCAGGAATCAAACGGGTGACCTGGTTTATAAGCAGACGTCCCACCCACTGAGCCACACCAGGGCAGATTGCTTATCTATTTTGGATACTAATTTATCAGATGGATGGTTTTGAAATGTTTTCTCTTATTCTGTAGGTTGTCTCTTCACTTGGATGATTGTTTCCTTTGCTGTACAGAATCTTTTTAGTTTGATGCAATCACATCTGTCTGTTTTGCTTTTGTTGTTTGTAGTTTCGGTTTCATATGCAGTAAATGGCTTTGTGTAATATGGATATTTTAACAATTTTGATTCTGCAAATCCAATAACATGGGACATCTTTCCATTTATTTCTGTGTTGGTCAATTTTTTTGTCAATGTGTATAATTTTTAATTATTTTTAATCCTCACTCGAGGACATTTTTCATTACTTTTTTTTAGAGAGAGAGGAAGGGAGAGAGAGAGAAAGAGGGAAACATTGATATAAAAGAGAAACATTGTTTGGTTGCCTTCTTGTGTACCCCACCCCCTACTTCCACCCTCACCTGGGATGGAACACACAACCTGGGCATGTGCCCTGACCAGGAATCTAACCTGTGACCTTTGGGCCTATGGGACATTCCAGCCAACTGAGCCACACTGGTCATGGCTCAGTGTCTATAATTTTTAGCATGCAGAACTTTTCTTGTTGGTTGAATTTATTGCTAAGATATTTTTATTATTTTTGGTGCTGTTGTCAGTAGGATTGTTTTCTTTATTTCTCTTTCAGGTAGCTTGTTGTTAGTGTATAGAAATGCAACTGGGTTTTGTGTAGTGCTGAGCCTAGCTGCCTTTTATTTATGTTTGATCACATATTTCCATAGTGGGCCCTTAATAGTTATTTAATAAATCAGTAAATACACCATAATTATTTTACTATATTTTAGAGATTAAGATTCTCCTAATGTTTTGTTTCTCCAAAGTACCTCTTGCCATGTGTAGCTGATAATAATAATAATAGCCTTTTAAGTGCTTTACATACATTATCTCAATTTAGCGTTAGAAAAACCTGATGAGGGCTAGATGCTATTATTATGTCCCTTGCTGAAGGTCACACAGTTCGTAAGGGGCAGAAACCCAGATTTGTCAGGCTCCAGATCTAACACTCTTAACTGTGACACTGTACAGTCTGCTAAAAAATTGGCTCATACTGTATATGCTGATTTTGATAACTTTTTTTTTACTAAATCACACATCATGAACATCTCTCCATATTATTTCAGATGCTGTTTCTGCATCGATGGAAAAGATCGTGTGTTTATTTCTTTGTTTTATTTATGTGGTGCTTTGCATTGACTATTTTCTGTATGTTGAAATATCTTTGCATTCCATGAATAAAACCTATTTGTCATGACACATGGTCCTTTTAATGTGCTGTTGAATTTGGTTTTCTGCTACATTGATGAGGATTTTTTGTATCAGTATTTGTAAAAGATACTGGTCTATAGTTTTCTTTCTTTGTAGTGTTTTCATCTGGCTTTGGTGTCGGGGTAATGTTGGCCTCGTAGAATCAGAGTGTGTTAACTTTTTGGGGGGGAGGAGCTGTTTGTAAAGCATTGGTGACTGAGAATTTTAAAAGCTCCCCAGGTGATTCTGATGGGCAGCCAGGGTTGAGAATCAGTGCTCTGCAGGGTGTGCTCCCTCTGCCAGCATCACACCGGAGCTTGTTAGAAATGTAGACCCTTGGGTCATGCCCCGCACTTACTGAACTTCAGTCAGCCCTTTGTGCAAGATACCCAGGTAACTCCTGTGCATATTAAAGTTGGGGACATGGTGGAGTATATTAGCATTCCAACAAGTGTCCTGGTTACCTGATAAAGCTCATCTGGTGTAATTGTTTTCCAGGCCCAGCTAAGATCCACGGAATCCGTGTCTGGGGCGGGAGGGAAGCCTGGTTAGCTGTCTTTAAGAAACAAAAGTATCCCAGGTGATTCTTCTTATCAGTGACATTTTGGAAAAGCTGCCCAACTAATGGAGCTTGCAGTGCAGTAGTTCTCAGGCACTCTGCAGCCATGAGGCATACTTAGCTGGGGGCAGGGGGCAGTGGTAATGGGAACGCTTGGAGTTGTTGCAGAAGGTGGAAGGGGAGACATGTTGGCAACTCATACTCTTCTGTACAGACTATTTGTTTCCATGAACATGTGTTGTTTTCAAATGAAAATAAATAAAGGAAAGATTGAGTTTCCATCTCTATCCAGAGAGATTTAGATTTAATAGTGCTGGGGTGGCACTTAGGAACCTATGGTATTTTATAAATCTTCTAGCTGAATTGGTAGCTGCATTCTCATTGTTTTGTATACCTTGGGTTTATTCCTTACTATAGTGCACTTCTGTCTCTGTTGTCTGGGTTATCTTCCTTTAAAAAATCTGATCATATGCTGAATAAGTATTTGTTGAGCGGATGAATCCCCTTTACTCTTTGCTTGTAGTTGAGTCCCCACTGTCTCCAAGAATTAATACTGAACTTCTTAACTAGGCATGTAAGACTTTGTAATCTCTCTGCAACCCATTTCTTCAAGTTTCTTTTTCTATTATTTCCTCCCATATCTGTTCTCCACTCTGCCCACCAAACTAGTCACTGTTTCCTGAACACACTTGGCATTGTTTCACTCATTGCTTAAGACTCCATTCTTTGCCTGCGCTGTTCCCTTCACCTGCCACGCCCATTGCACATTTTCTATCTGGAAAATGTACTCATTGTTCAGATTGCAGCTCAAATTTCGTCTCTTCTGTGAACCTTTCTGCATCTTACCCAATATCATTGGACCCTTCTATTCTTCCAGTACCTTTGATTTACACTTTTATTGCATTCACAATGTGGTGTTGTAATTATTTAATAGCTATAGCTCCCGGACAGGGACCATGTCTCCTTTGTCTTTATCACCCATAGCACCTAGCACAGCTTTGTCAGATCAGTGCTCATGAAAAGTTTGTCAAATAATCATTCATTTACTCATTCATTCATTCTGCAAATACTTATTGACTATCTCCTATATAGCACTGTGGTAGGTGTCGCAGATGCAGTAGTGAAAGAGACAAACTGAGTTGCTTTCCTTTACAGAGCTTGGGTTTTAATGGGGAAAGGCACACAATACACTGATAAAAGTTTTTTTGTTTCTACCTATTATTTTTGTTTTTATATATTTTTAAATTATTTTTAAAGTCTTTTTCTTTAAAGATTTTATTTATTTGTCTTTAGAGGGGAAGGGAAGGAGAGAGGGAGAGAAACATCAATGTATGGTTGCCTCTCCCGCATCCCTTGCTGGGACTGGCCTGCAACTGGGAGTTGAACTGCGATCGTGTGGTTCACAGGCCCGCGCTCAATCCACTGAGCTACACCAGCCAGGGCTGTTTTTATATTTTTTATTGTTGTTCAAGTACAGTTGTCTCCATTTTCACTGCACCATGGCCCCCTGCCCCACCCACCCCCACCTTCTACCCTCAAACCTACCCCTTTGGCTTTGTCCATGAGTCAGTCCTTTGTACATGTTCCTTGATGGCCCTTCCACTATTATCCCTCTTTCCTCTCTGATTGCTGTCAGATTGTTCTTTATTTCACTGTTTCTGGTTATATTTTGCTTGCTCGTTTGTTCTGTTGATTAGGTTCCACTTATAGGTGATACCATATGGTATTTGCCTGGCTTATTTCACTTAGCATAATGCTCTCCAAGTCCATTCATGCTGTCACTAAGGGTAGAGGCATATAATACACTAATAAACTAATAAGATATTTTCTTATAGTTATTAGTTTGATGAAGAAAATACAACAGGATTATGGATAGAGAGTATCATACATTTTATATTTTTAACAGTTACTTCTGGATTCTGTGAGTTCACATGATTATAGGAGTAAGAATGGAAACAGGGAAGTGAGGCAAAAGATGATGGTGGCCTGGACCAAAGCAGTGGGGGTAGTGAGAATGGTGTAGGGATTCAATATATACCAAGAAAGTGGGGCTGTCACTGTTTATTACTTGGTAAGGGATTGGATGAGAGAGAGAAAGGCAAAGTGGGGCCGTCATTATTTATTACTTGCTAATGGATTGGATAAGAGAGAGAGGGAGGGAGGGAGAAAGGAGGGTGGATGGAGAGATCAAGGATGAGTCATAAATTTTTTTGGCTCAAGCATCTGGAGCATGCTGGTGTGCGGGAGTGGCTGGGAGTAAGAAGACATGGAGAGTTTTGTTTGGACATCATAAAATTTGAGATGCTTATTTGAAATGAGTAAAACAAGGGTAGCTTTTGTTGTGTGTCAACTATGCAGCATGAGCAAATCTTCATTCCCCTTTGCTTATTGTTCTGATTCTTAAGAGCAGAGGTGAGAGAAGCCAGCATTTTGCAAGTTAAAAATCAGTTCGCTGATGCATTAAATTTGCTTAGAGTTTATTTAGTTTTTTTCTTAGAGTCCATCCTTGGCAAATGTTAGATGGAGACAAGATGTTGTTGACGCTTCCCCTTCTGTACTCAGTTTACAAAATAAACAGACCCACACAACTGGCCCTTAATAAGCGCTGACTGGGCTTGTGACCATTAATAACAGTTGAGGATAGATTGGCTAAAAGAAGTCAATTGGTGGGTGGCAAGGAAAATAACTGATTTGCCAGAGCCAAATATGGATCTCAGTTTCCCCGGTATAGACGAGAATTTGCTGGTAGCAAAATATTCTTAGAAGTAAGACACTGCTAAGCAGTAAGAATGATTGTTCAGTATTGGGTTTGGCCCTATTTTGAAACATTAGACCTAGAGTTTGGACACCAGCCCAGTGAGGCCACTGGCAAAAACTACTGGTGTGGATTCAGGATTTTAAATTTTCTGGAACTCTAGGCCATGTTCTAGGGGACTGCTGCCAAGGTGGGGCTGGCCACAGAAAATAACTGCTTTTTGAAAGACATCCTTAAAAGGAAATGGTTTTATTCACTATAATTTATTGGCTTGTTTCAGGAAGGGGTTAAATTCGGCTTTTATAAGCAATGGGTTTGGATGCGGTTATTAAAATTTGTGTCCAGAGAAATTAGAAAAGCTTTTTTTGTTTGGCTTAATCCCAGTATGGTGATGACCAGAGGGAAAGGGGATGGGAGAAGGTTGAAGAGGATAAATGGTGATGGAAGGAGACTTGACTTGGGGTGGTGAACACACAATACAACATAACAGAGGATGTGTTGTAGAATTCTACAACACATATATCCTGGAACTGGAAAATATATCCTGGAACGGATATAATTTTCTTAACCAATGTCACCCCAATAAATTCAATAAAGAAGAAAAAACAAACATGAAGTCTATAGTACCTTGGAAAAAAGAAAAACTATTTTTTCTCAAAAGATTCTATTTAACACTTGACCCGTTGTCTTCTGTTGTGGTGCTTGAGGCTTTCCTGTCATCTCTTTGGCTGCTGGTATTGTGTCGGTGAGTTCATTGTCAGCTTCTGACAGTTTGTGATTAAGACTGGGAATTATCATTTTTATTTCACCTGATTTACTTTTAAATTGGTAAGTAGTGTGTACAAAGTGGTCATTCTTTCTGATCCATAAGGCAGAATACACCATGCAGATTTGTGGAAAGAATTTCAGAGCTGGCACTAAAAAATAGTAAATGATATTAATAAGCAAAGCCTCTCTGAGGCCACCCTCTTGACTCTTGGGATGTAACTGACAGCCACCCACCCATGTTTTGTAATTGGCCCGAAACATGTATTCAGCAGAGTGAACATTTCACTGTTCTGTGAACACTTTTCAAACGTTTTCTTACTTATCCCTAATGCAGACTCACATGGATTTAAATGTGAACAACAGAGTGTAATAGAATTTACTGTTTGTGGGTTTTTTAAAAAACAAATGGTTGTTAAGGAACATCTGGTTGCACTTAATAAAGTTCCTCCTGTGTGTGTGTGTGTGTGTGTGTGTGTGTATGTATGTGTGTGCATGCGTAACATGTCTTCAGTTGCAAGGCTCATTTCCAGATTCAAATCTTATTGCATTGGGTTCTAAGAGGCTTTGTTAATTACATATTTCACAGCATGGAATGCAGAGTAATTTTTTTCTTCTCTCCTCATTTTCCAAGATGACGATGACCCACATTTCCCCACTTTCAGACTTAATAGGACAGTCTTCAGTGTAGCAGTGTTCTCTGTCCCATTGGCCTGTGGCAGAGGGTTTTAAGGGCTGATGAGATCTTAATTATCCCATCCAGTTATTTGTGGGAGGGGTAGAGGAATATACTTGTGGCATTTCTGACAGGATAGTTCATTCTGTTTGTCTGTTTGGGGTGCTGCTAGATGTCTAATATCCTAACTGTCCCTCCCTACCCCACATAAATGCCAGTGGTGTTCCCCTGAGTCATTGTGCCAACCAAAATCACCTCCACATTTATTTATTTATTCATTCATACTATCATTCATTCATGTATTTGTATTGTATTTTTACATCACCATTTATCCCCCTTATACTCTCCTCCACCTCCACCCACTCCTCCCCCCCCCAACAATCACCACGCTGTTATCCATGTATGTGATTCCTTTTTCTTTTTCCCTGAGTCCCTACCCTTTTTCAAATGCCCCCCATAAGTACTACTACCTTGAGATTGAGAACGACAGATCTAGTTTAAACCTCTCATATTTCAGAGGAGAGGTTGAGCACCAGAGACACTGTTTGAGGATTACACAACTGTTGACAAAACTTGTCTAAAACCCAACTCTCCTGAAACTTTGCCTAGTGTTCTTTCCTACAGCATATTTTGGAGGGCCCATTTAAATATTTTTATGCTGATATCTTTGTGCTTTTATAGGTTTTTGACTGGTGGGAAGGTGTTCCTAGGCATACATATGGTCAAAAGGTAGTAGAATCTGGGATTTAATTAAATAGTATGTATACTCCAATTTTTATTCATCTGAGAAATTTAGTGCAAGTTTGCTGTTTAACTTGCACAGCAGTTTGGAAAAATGGTACTTCTCATAATTCTCTACTTTTGAAATAATATGGGAAGTGGTAGTGATATGAGGAAGTTACTTAAGGATCTAATGAGTAATGTTTTAAACTTGAAATGCAATGAAATGTTTGTTCATTCTTTCCTTTCCTCTCCAGAACCTCTTCCCAGTATTCACTAGGGATCAAGTGTAATCACCAGCTTCTGTATATCTTCTTCAGTCACTGACTTCTCTGCCATTAGGTGTAGAAGACATATAAAGTTCTCTTCATTTAACTAGTTATTTAGCCCAGGTTAGAGTGTAGACCACTCAGGTGCCTGGTGAAATTTCCTGCTTGGGGAAGTGATGCTGAACTCACTGCAGCATCAAGTGGTGGCTTCTGGGTCCTGGCTTTGTCACAAGTAACACTGACATAAGCACTGAACAGTCTTCTCTTCTAAGCACTGAACATGCGATTGGATATTTTATAGATGGCAGAAAGAATATAAAGATCACGTTGGAGCTTTCTGAGGATCCCTGGGAGCTTGTCTTCTCCTAGACAGCCAGTTTTTCTTTTTTTTTTTTCTTGTTTTCCACATGAGCTTCCCTTTGGAGGATTTTCCTCCATGCTGCCTGTTTAATTCCTTTCTGACCATGCCCAAAGGTTTTCCCAGTGCACCTAGTCTGCATTTGGTCTGAGAAGAGAGGTAGTGTGTTTTTCACTGCTTTCATCTCTGATCCCATCCGGTAGTATTTTTTTGAGATTTTATTTATTTTTATAGAAATGGGAAGGGAAGGAGAGAGGGAAACATCAATGCGTGGTTGCCTCTTGCACGCCCCCTACTGGGGACCTGGCCTGCAACCCAGGCATGAGCCCTGACTGGGAATCCAAGTGGCCACCCTTTGGTTCCCAGGCCCTTGCTCAGTCCACTAAGCTACACCAGCTAGGGCCCATTCAGTAGTATTTTTAATGTAAGCTTCATGCTTACCAGGGTGACTCTCACTCCGCCTGGTAGGCCAAACACTACAAAGATCTTGCCTCTCACCGGAAAGGAAAGGGAACCCCATGGATTCTGTAAGCTTTGGGCAAATAGTGTCAATAACTTGTTTTTGGAGAGAGACCCTTTTATGTTCTACCTTCTATTCCAGACCATCAATAGATCCAAGACCTCTTCTCTTTTGGGGACTATTTTAAGAATAGCTTTAGTGATATATAATTCATATACATACAGCTCACTCATGTACAGTGTACCATTCAATGGCTTTTAGTATGTTCATAGACTTGTGCAACCATCACCAGAGTCAATTCTAGAACACGTTCATCATTCCAAAAGGAAACCCTGCATGCATTACAAAGGCCTAGTCTTAATTCCAGGTTGAATGTCAATAATAATTGCTTTTGTTTGGTGAGATCTTATTTTGTGCACTGGGCTGGGTACTTGCATGTGTTACCTAATTTAATATGTGACATGACTCTGTGAAGTGGGGACTGATATTATCCTCATTTTATGGATGAGGAAACTGATGTTACCGAATGGCCTCGGAGGGGTGTATGATATATTATTACCGAAAATACCCCCCTTTTTATCTCCAGGGGTCCCCTCACCAAGTTTGCTATGCTCACTGCAAGAGAAAAGAAGTCTCTCAATGCCAGAGATTTGTGAAAAAGAAAGGAAGTATTTATTTAAAAGCATACAGACTTAGAGTAGTGACTTAATGTCTTCATTAAAATATTAAAGTCCTTTAGAATACCCACAGATGCACACAGTCCTTCCTTCTCCCTCTGCCCAGTCTGGGGCACTGTATCTCAGGAAAAGAAATAGAAGTCCGTGATTCATGCTCCCGGCACCATCAGCTGTGTCGCTGCCATGATCTCCAGTTAATCCAAAGCCATGTGGCACCTTCTCATGGCCCACCAGCAAGAGTATTTTCACCCCTTTATTTCCAGGCAAAGTCTCTCTTGCTTCCTAAGCCATGTGGCAAAAGGAGGCACCCCAAAGGCATGAGGTCCTCACTCTGCCAAAGTCGCATGGTTCTCCATGGTATGGCTGCCTGTACCTGGGTTTAAATCCCCGAGCCAATCTTCCTATGCAGCCCCATTTCTGACCCCTCCTACAATCAGTTACACCTGCCAGTATTCCTGTTTTCTTCCAGCTTTTCTGGGCTGCCATAGCGAGTCTGGGCAGGTGTGGCCCCATGGCATGGAGCCAATCTTCTCTAAGCTCTCACGCAGGTGCTGGGACCAGGGGGAGTTGCCTCTCAGTTCCATCAAGGGTTGATGGAACCCTGGCTCAAAGCATGGCCACAGCTATTTAATATATCTATGAAACCAATTAAATGTTATAGATATGTTAAATGACCATTCTAGAGTTTTAGCTGCAAAGCTGTTGCAATACAACACAGCTGTCCATGGCCCCGCTCCCTGTGTCCCACTCCCCCCAGCTCAGACTTGTGGGGGTGAGGATATCCTATATATTTTTTTCTAATATTTCCTGGACACCTTGAGTTCTAGACCCCATTACAAATCCCTGTTTGCAGCCCCCCTCTTGGCTGAACCCTGTTACACTGAGATATAGACATTTAAAACTTGTTCAGAAGCAGACAGGTTATAAGTGGTGAAGCCTGGAATCAAAACCCAGGCCTTCTGACTCCATAGCTTTGAAAAGATCATCACACTATCACATTGGTCATGCGGCAGGACCAAGCACAGTTTTTCCTTCTTTTCATCAATGCAAACTATGATTTGAGATGTTGTATCCTTAACAGGTGAGTGAATCAGTATGTATTGATCACTTTCGGTGTTTCAGTTACTGGGACAGAATCAGTGTGCCATGCAGAAAGGCCCAAGGCAGAGATCTATTCTCAAGAAGCTTTCAGTCTACTTGCTGAGTGGTTTATAATGTAGGACCACACTTGAGAGATGCCATACACATACCACAGATGGTTGATATTGTTTATCTTAGTAGAAGTGTTACAGAATTAACCCGTTTGGGAGAGCCCACATACTGAAACAAGCTCCCTCCCCTGGAGTCTTTCTGTACTATGGTTCTTCTTGCCCGCTGCCAGGTGTTAGGAATTGTGGCTGTCAGTGCCAGAGTTTGGTGAAAAGGAAAAAAAGTATTTATTCAAAAGTTATACAGGTGTAGAGTAATGGTGGAATGTTGCTGATATATTTCAAATTCCCTTTAAAATACTCACCAACACACACACACACCCACTCTCTCTCTCTCTCTCCCTCCCCCCCCCTCCTGCCTTCCCCCTTTTGCCCAGTCAGGCCAGTCTCAGAACATGCCAATTAGAAGTACCGACCTCTAGAAGAAAAAGAAGTCCACAGCTCACTTCCCATGGTTCCTCCTAGTAATCCATGCTTGGCTGGGCAGGTTTCCCATGGTCCCCAGCACCATCAGCTGTGTTGCCCCCGTGATCTCCAGTTCTTAATCCAAAATCACATAGCACCTCCTCATGGCCCACCAGTGAGATTCCCTTCAAACTTTTTCTTCCTGCATGGTCTCGTATTATCCTGTGTTGTCTCCTTCATTGTCCTGCATTGTCCCTGGTCCCTCATGGAGGCCCACCTTTAGTTTAAATCCTAGCCTAGAATCTCCTCCGTAACCCCATTTCTGATTCCTCCCACAATCAGCTATACTTGCCAGCACTCCTGCACTTCCTGCCTTTTTTGGCTGCCATCCTTAGGCCAGGCAGGCACGGCCCCATGGTGTGGAGTGAACCATCTGCAAGCTCTAGGGCCTGTGCTGTAACCAGGGAAGCTGCCTCTCTCTCCATTATATCATGGGTGAAAGTTATGTATATCTTTCTGGTTCCACTCAGGCCTAGAGACTAGTCTGCTGTTATTGGTATGCAAAATAACTGTTTTTGCATGTAGGTATGAAGCTCACCTGCTGTTATTGACATGCAAAATGACTTAATCCCTGTGCTGCTGCTTTTCCCAGCCCTCAAGCTAGGCTTCTTGGGGGTCCCTTGGGCCTCTCAGCCTACACCGTTTATAGAAGGAGAGATTAATGTGGGCCGAGTGATTGAAGAAGTGGCTTCTAGCTCAATTTAGATGGGGATAAGATCAAAGGCATATAGGGGTGGGAATACCAGGAAGTATGTTGGAGATGGTTGTGGGGATCCCATTGTGTAGCCACACTGTGAAGGGCCCTGAATGTCAGGTAAAAGTGTTATTGAAGGAAAGGAGTCCCATCCTCATTTGTCTGTGTGCATCAAAGCCCAATAACACACAAACAGGAGCTTTTAGCAAATAAAGTAAGAGTTTATTACTTGAGGAAGTGGCTTGGAGTCACAGGTAAGTTAGTACTCTGAGACCTGGTTCCTTGATGGCTTCTAGAGGATGAGTTACATGGGGGGAAATCTTTAATCATGGTGACTGAGAGAGTCAAGGTCATGGTCATGGTGGTGGTCTCTACTAAATGGTCAGCGCTAGTAGTTGATCAGTGCAGCAGGCCCTGATGTGGGCCATGGCTTCACTTCTGGGATGGTGTCCCCACTTCTCTGGGCCTGGAGCTGCAACAAGTGTGGCCTAGATGTTATCTCTAGTTTAATTGAAATTCTGTCTCTGTGGTCCTCAGTCCCGAGGCTTTGTTTCTGGGATTATTCCATGCCATTGTCCTGAGGGCTTAACATTAAGGGAGTTGACTTGGGAGGGAGAAGGAGGCAGGTAAATTAGGATGCTGGGTGAGGTCAGCTTGAATCAAGAGAAAAGAACAGAGAAAAGGTCATGTGAAGATTTTGTGAAGTTACAACATTCATTCATTGAACAGATATTTATTGAGCACTGACTGTGTGCCAAGCACTCATGTAAACACTGGGGCTAAGAGTAGTGACCGAAAAACAAGAATTCCCATCCTCAAAGAACCTGAATTCTCTTTGGGGAAGTAGATGCAAAGCAAGTCAGTTCTGAAATCAGATGGTGTGATTAGCGGCAGAGAAGGGCAACAGAGAGTGTCAGTGCAGGACTTGGCAACCGCCCATTTACAGAGTTTGAACTTCTTCCTTTAGATAACAGAGGGCCATTGACAAACTTTTCATAGTGTATATCTTTGGGATTCTCTAAGGGGAGGAGTGCTTTAGACTGAGAAGTGAGGTGTGGAGAGGCCTAGTGGCAGGTAGAAAGGTCAAGGGCAAGTGGGAGCTGCCCTGTCTTCTCCCTGTCTAGCAGCTGTGGTGTGCTGAAAAGAAGCACTGGGTGTGGAGCCTAGCAGTTTGGACTTGGCCAGTTCATCACTTTACTTCTCTAAGCTTCATTTCCTCTTCTGTAGAGTAGGGATAGAAATACCTAACTCTGTGTGTGAGTGTATGTATACTTCTGGGCACATAGTAAATGCTCTATAAAAACTAGCTCTTTTTATGAAGATCAAGAAGAGAAAGTAGCCATATTCATGGATGAAGCAGCCTTTGGAGAAGTTGTAACAGGGTGCAGCCAACAGGGGGGCCCCCAAAAAGGGATTTGGAATGGGTTCCAGAACTCAGGGTGTCCAGGAAATATTAGAAACACATATAAGATGTCTTCACCCCTTAACCCCACAGGTGTCAGTTGGGAGAAGGGACAAATGGAGCAGGGCCATTGAAAGTTGTTTTGCATAGCAACAGTTTTGCAGCTAACCTCTGGTATGGTCATTTAACATATCTATAACCTTTAACTGGTTTCATAGATATGTTAAATAGCTGTGGCCCTGCTTTGAGCCAGGGAGAAGGGAGTGACTTCCATCCAACATGTAACAGGGAGGCAACTCTCAGCCCTTATTATAGCATCTTTGTGGGAGCTTGGAGATGATTGGCTCCACACCATGGGGCCATGCCTGTCCAGACTCACGATGGCAGCCCAGTAAACTTGGAATAATACAGGGATGCTGGCAACTGTAGCCTTTTGTAGAAAGAGTTGGAAATGGGGCTGCAAAGGAGGACAGGAGCGGGGATTTAAAACCCAGATGTGGCAGCCATTGGAGGAGTATCACAGGGCTTTGCCAGAGTGGGGACCCCCGCAGCCATGTGGGGAGAGGGAACCACGTGGCTGTGGCAGTGCAGAGAGAGAGAGCCACGTGCTTTTGGACAGAGTGGGGACCCCCACAGCTGGGGGTAAAGAGAATCACCATGCAGCTTTAGCAGAGAATCGCCACTCAGCTTTGCCAGAGTGGCGACCCTACCTTCTCCGCAGCTCTGGTGGCGGAAAGAACCATGCAGTATTAACCAGAGTGCAGACTCCTGCAACTCTGGTAGGAGAGGACCACAGGGCTTTGGGGTGCTCCCTTTGGCTGCATGGCCTGGGAAGCAGGACTTTGCCTGGAAAAAGGGTGAAAGAACTTTTTGCCAGTTGGCCATGAGAAGGTGCCACATGGCTTTGGATTAATTAGAGATCCTGCCTGGAAGGTGACACAGCTGATGGTGACAGCGGCCTGAAACACAGACGTGTGCTTCTTTTCCTGAGTTATGGTACCCTGAATTAGGGCAGGGGGAGAAGGGAGTGCTGCGTGTCTCTGTGGATATCCTAAAGGATTTTGACATTTTAATGGGGACATTGGGTCACACTACTTTAAGTCTGTATAGCTTTAAATAAACCTTTCCTTTCCTTTTCACAAATCTCTGGCATTGAGAGATGTCTTTCTCACTGAGCCCAATAGGTGGTCAGGAGGGTATTAGTATACCATCCTTGGTGGGGGGCCCTGTTGTTGTGTAACAGTTTTTGGCATCCGTAGGTGGGCCAAATATTGCCCTCCCTTGGACCTCTGTTCTGAAACAAAGTCTTGTGACCTCTTTAACTTTAGCATTTCTGAAAACAAACATTTCCTGAGTGTCTGCTCTGGGGTAGCTATTGAGACTGAGGTGGATAAAACTCGATGTCTGCTGCCTTCAGGGGCTTTCCCTTTTTGTTTGAAAAGATTTTCCTTGGTAAAAGTCTTTGACACTTTAAGATTTCTATAGTCAACTATGTGATTACTCAATAAAGAATTCCTGTTATTTTTGTATATATAGTTACTAGCATATTTCTCAAAGACTTTAGCAGGCATCTCTAATCTGTCCTCTATATAATGTTGTCACTCAAGAATGTTTTATAAATGGACTCATATAGTAAATGACGTTTTAAGATCAGCTTTTATATTCATTCCACATGATATCCTTGTGATTCATCCAAATATATCAATAATTTATTCCTTTTTATTGCTGACTGGTGTTCCATTGTGTGGATGCACCAATTTGTTTATCTGTTCTCCAGTTGAGGGACATTTTGATTGTTTCTAGTTTTTGGTAGTTACAAATAAAGCTGCTTTTAAGATTTTCATACAGGTTTATTTTTTGGGTATATAAATTTTCATTTCTAGAGAATAAATGCCCTGGATGAGATTGTGGATTTATATATATATATATGTTTAATTTTCTAAGACACTGCCTAGTCATTTTCCAGAGTGGCTGTAGCAAATTTACATCCCCAGTAGTGACATTTGATTATTTCAATTCTCTGTATCCTTGGTATTCTTGTATTTTGTGGTAGCCATGGTAATAGGTGTATAATGGTATGTCCTCTGGGCCTTAGTGTGGTTTTCCTTAATGGCTAATGATGTTGAACATCTTTAGATTTGCTTACCTACCATCTATATGTTTTCCTTGGTTAAGTACCTATTCCAGTATTTTGCCCATTATCGAATTGGGTCATTTGTTTGCATATTGATCTTACTTTTGGGTTTAGTGAGCCATTTATATATTCTGGATATGAGTCCTTTGTCAGATATGTAATTTGCAAATATTTTCTTGCAATCTGTGGCTTGTCTTTTTGAAATCCTCTTTTTAGGATCTTTCAAAGAGCAAAAGTTTTTTCTTTTGGTGAAATCTAACTTATTTACTTTTTCATATGGATCGTACTTATGGAGTAATGCCTAAGAACATGGCACATAACTCTAGGTCACTAAGATTTTAATCTTTTTTTTTTTGTCCTATAGATACCCATTTGCTCCATACCATTTGTTGAAAAAATGTATGCCACTTCTTAACTGTAAAAACTTGTAAAATCACTTAACTTTTCTTTAAAAAGTGGGATAATGACCCTAGCTGGTGTGGCTCTGTGGATTGAGCCCTGCCTGGCCTGCAAACCAAAGGGTTGCCGGTTCAATTCCCAGTTAGGGCACATGCTTTGGTTGTGGGCCAGGTCCCCAGTAGGGGGCCTGTGAGAAGCAACCACACATTGATGTTTCTCTCCCTCTTTTTTTCCTTCCCCTATTTCTAAAAATAAAGAAATCTAATAAAAATGGGATAATAATAGGACCTACTTCCTAAGGTTGAAGTGAGGATTCTAGAGTATATGTGTAAATAAATACCTAGCCACAGTACATAGTAGTAGCCATTAATAGTGCTTATTTTACGGAGTTTCTAATTTTGAGATTTTAATTTATAATTTATTAAATTTGAGAACATCTAAATACATTGTCCCCTTTAGTCTATTCAAAGAATGGTGAGGCATTGGGTTAATGCAATTTCCAGTGGAGAAGGAAGCTCAGGTGAAGGTCAGTGTGCAGCTAAAAAGAGGAAATAAAAAATGAAGTCAGATGTTGTGGATATCAGGAAGAATTACAATTCTTCCTTATTAAATGGGTAAGGGTAAAGGGATTCTGGACCCTGAGTGTGAATAAAACGGTATAGACATACCCTCTTACTGAGTGCTGGCCTCACAGCCTTGCTGAAAGATGTTGGCCTTGGTTTTTCACTTCAGGGCGTCCTGTACTATGTGGGGAGCCTTTTGCCTTCTGTTTTCCAAAGGAATTAAGTCCAAGACTGTATCTTGCTGTGAGCACTGCTGCTTTGGTGCCAATAGTCTGGTGATGTGCCAGATGCCCCTTGAGGAGTCTTTCTAAAGCAGATTGCTCAGCTGAACTGAAAAGGCTGAAGAACCTTCCTCAGGAAGCTGATTGTACTTGTGGTAGGTCTTTGCCTTTTCAAAAGTCAAATACCGTTGCGCTGACTGGTGTGGCTCAGTGGATTGGGCTTTGTCCCACAAACTGAAAGTTTGCTGGTTCGATTCCCAGTCAGGGCACATGCCTGGGTTGTGGGTCAGGTCCCTGGTTGGCTTGGGAGAGGCAACCAATGAATATTTCTCTCACATATTGATGTTTCTCTATCTTGCTTTCTCCCTCTCTTCCCCTCTCTCTAAAAATAAATAAAATCTTTAAGAAACAGCTGAATACCACTGCCACTTTGCCCATCCTCACTATGCTCTCTCTACTCCATGCCATGTAGGCTCCCTTGGTCTCCTTGACAAAGAGCTGGCAGCTTCAATTTTTCGTTTTGTTTGTATTTTACTTCCTCCTTGATCAGTGTTCTGAGAGCCTAGGTAAATTAGTGTTTTGTGACTAGCATGTGCAAAATGCCCTGAGAGGAAATGCCTATTAACAGGAAAACTTGTAGTCACAACCAGTCTGACCAGAGATCCCTATCAGACTGGTCAAATGTGAAGTTTGATCCGCTTGGAGTAGCATCACTGGAAACTGATAGTGCAATTGAAATGGCCTCAGAGCTGCAGGATATGGCCAAACAAATGTTTTTATTGCACAGTACAGCAGACCAACATAATATCGTGGTTCTTGTGTAAGTCTCCAAAATAATAATGGTATCTGACTTCAGTTCTTTGCAGTTTAGGAAGCCCTGTACTGTTTCTTCTTTAATTTGAGTCTTAATACAGATGAGAAAAATAGGGTAGGGATTCTTCATGTTTTACAGCTATGGAAACTCTCAGGGAGTTGGAGCTGGAGGAGGTCAAAATATTCATAGTGGTCAATGGCATAGGCTCTGAGGCAGATTGCTTACTTTTTTTGCATTTTTGTACCTTGGTAAAATATGACATAAATCTGTGATTTTGAACATCTGTACATTCATAATTCAGTGACATTAATTACATTCATAGTGTTGTATACCCATCACCATTATATGTTTAAAAAAATTTTTTATTACTCCAAACAGAAACTAACCACTAAATAACTCCCCATTTATCCCTTCCCCTCAGCCCATAGGAACCTCTAATCTATTGTCTATGTAAATTTGGCTGTTCTAAATATTTTGTATAAGTGAAATTATGTAATTGCTTTTTTATCTGATTTATTTCTCTTAGCATAGTATTTTTACGGTTCATCCATGTTATAATGGATATGAGTATGCCATCTCTGATTGCCAAATAATACAAATATTTCATATATATAAAGGTATATATAAACTATATATAATATATAAGTACATGTACTGGGAGACCCCCCCAAAACCTCAGAATTATCTTCTGGAGGGCAGACCCCTTCTGGTGCAGTCTTCCCACACTAGGTGAGTGTTCTAGGAGCCCATCTGTATTAGTGCACCAATTGGTGTTGTTGTGAGAGGCTGCGTTTGTCTTTAGTGAATTTTTTTAAAGACTTTTCCAATACATTTGCCCACTTCATGATGGGTGATTTACAAGTGCACTGCCCACACTGCACTGAGTGTTTTACAGTTTTTGATGAAAAATGGCATGACCCATGCCCTATCCTCTAACCAATCTTGCCCGGAGAGATTTTTTTTTTTAATTTTCTCTGATGAAAAAAGTCCTCAAAGGGGAGCGATTTTGCCAATGTGGAAGAGGTAAAACAAAAAATAGAGAAGCACTATAAGATATCAAAACTAACTAGTTCAAAAAGTGTTTTTAGCAGTGGAAAAAATGTCTTGTAGGTGTATTACATCAAATGGAGAGTACTTTGAAGGTGACTAAAATTGAAACATATAAGAATAAATACACAATTTTTAATTCTGTTTTTTTGGGGTCCCTCCTCATAGATTACATTCCCATGGCTTGTTTATTTTATAACTGGAAGTTTGTACCTATTACCCTCCTTCACCCATTTTTTCCACTTCCACTCCCTCACTTCTTGTTATCTCTGAGTTTTTGTTTTAAAATTTCACATATACCTGAGATCATACAGTATTCATATTTTTAAAAATATATTTTATTGATTTTGCTATTATGGTTGTCACAATTTTTCTCCCTTTGCCCCTCTCGCCAACTACCCCCATTCCCTCCACCATTCCACTCCCTAGTTCATGTTCATGGGTTGTGCATATAAGTTCTTTGGCTTCTCCATTACCTATACTGTTCTTAACACCTACCTGTCTATTTTGTACCTACCAATTTGTACTTCTTAATCCCTGCACCTTTTCCCCTATTCTTTCCCTTCCCCCTTCCAGCTGAATAACCTTCCAAATGATTTTAATATCTATGATTCTGTTCCTGGTCTGTTTGTTTGCTTAGTTTGTTTTTTAGATTCAGTTGTTGATAATTGTGCATTTGTTGCCATTAATGTTATTGGTTTTGATGTTTTCTTACATAGTTTCCTTTAACATTTCATATAATAAGGGCTTGGTGGTGATAATGAACTCCTTTAACTTGACCTTATCTGGGAAGCACTTTATCTGCCCTTCCATTTGAAATGATAGGTTTGCTGGATAGAGTAATCTTGCATGTAGGTCCTTGCCTTTCATGACTTGGAATACTTCTTTCTAGCCCCTTCTTTCCAGTAAGGATTCTTTTGAGAAATCAGCTAATAGTCTTATGGGAACTCCTTTTTAGGTAACTATCTCCTTTTCTCTTGCTGCTTTGAGATGCTCTCCTTATCTTTAATTTTGGGTAATGTAATGATGATGTGCCTTGGTGTGTGCTTCTTTGGGTCCCACTTCTTTGGAACTCTGAGCTTCCTGGACTTCCTGGAAGTCTGTTTTCTTTGCCAGATTGGGGAAGTTCTCCTTCATTATGTTTTCAACTAAGTTTTCAGTTTCTTCCTCTTTCTGCTCTTCTGGCACCCTTACAATTTAGGTGTTGGCACATTTGGAGATATCCCAGAGGCTCTTTATTCTATTCTTTTTTTAAAATTCTTTTTTCTTCACGTTCTGAATGTTTTTGTCCTTTTTTATGTTCCAAATTATTGATTTGAATGTTGCTTCATCCCCTCCACTGTTGGTTCCCTGTGGATTTTTAAAAATTTCACTTAATGCAGCTTTCATTTCTGCCTGGGTCATTCTTATGCTGTTGCAGTACCCAGTGAGTTATTTGAGCATCCTGATCCACCAGTGTTTTGAACTCTGCATCTGATAGGTTGGCTATCTCCATTTTGTTTAGTTCTTTTTGTGTTCTTTCATTTGGGCCTTGTTTCTTTGTGTCCTCGGTTTGGCAGCCACCTTGTGTCTGTTTCTTTGTATTAGGTAGAGCTGCTTTGACTTTCTGTCTTAGTAGCATGGCCTATTGTAGAGAAGACACCTTATTTGGCTGAGTCTGACTTCTTTAAATCCTTAGTTGTCGGACTTCCATACAGCTTGATTTTCTGATGAATCTGGGTGATGTTTGTCTTGTAGTTTAGTTGTAATTTTTGCTGTAGTTATGTTCAGAGGTGAAGCATATTTACCCATGCCTCTATCTTGGCAGGAGTCTCTTAATCTGCTTGCAGCCAGCCAGGTGGTGTGGGTGGCAGCCCCTTGCTCTTGCTGTTCTACAGCACTGCTTCTGGCTCTTTGCCTGTTATTTATCTTTTTTCTCTGTCTTATTTCACCTTGCATAATGCTTTCAAGTTACATCTGTTTTCACAAATGGCAAGATTTCATTCTTTTTGAGGGTTGAACACCATCCTATTTTATATATATGTATATATATATGTATATATATATTTTCTTTACCTATTTTTCTATCCGTGGACACTTAGGTTGTTTTCATATCTTGGCTATTACAAATAAGGATTCAGAGAACATGGATTGCAGATATCTTTTCAAATTAGTACTTTTGTTTTCTTTGGGTAAGTACCCACAAGTGGAATAGCCAGGTAATATGACCAATTTTTCGTGGAATCTCCATACTGTTTTTTAAAGAAATATTTTACTTATTTTTAGAGAGAGAGGAAAGGAGGGAGAAAAAGAGGGAGAGAGACATCAATGTGCTAGAGAAACATCGATTGGTAGCCTCATGCACGCCCCCAACCGGGGACCTGGGTGGCAATCCAGGCATGTACCCTGACCTGGAATTGAACCAGCAACCTTTCAGTCTGCAGGCCAATGCTTAATTCACTGAGTCACATAAGCCAGGGACTGTTTTCTGTAGTGGCTGCAGCAGTTTGCATTCCCACCAACAGTGTGCAAATGTAAAGATTTTCTTTTCTCCACATCCTTGCCAACACTCATTTGTATCTATTTGATAATAGTCATTATAACAGGTGTGATGTGGTAGCTCATTGTGGTTTGATTTGCATTTCTCTGGTGGCCAGTGATATTGAGCATATTTTCATGTATCTGTTGGCTACTTGTATGTCTTCTTTGGAAAATGTCTATTCAGATCATCTACCCATTTCTTTAATCAACTTTTTTTGTTATTGAGTTGTATGAAATCTTTATATTTTTTGGATATTAACCCCTTATCAGATGTGTGATTTGCTAGTATTTTTTCCCTATTCAGTAGGTTACCTTTTCATTTCATTGATGATTCTCTTTGCCTCACAGAAGCTTTTTAGTTTGATGTAGTCTCACTTGTTTATTTTGTGTAAGTGACTTGCTCATGTATATGTAGGAAATTCTCTCTTAACCAAAACTGGAATCCAGGTCCCCTGATTTCTGTTCTGTGCTGTCAGAGGCCTAGTTGTCTCCTGAAGCTGGCAGTTTGCCTGAGGAAGAATATCCTGGTAATTTCTCAGTGTTTGTGGGTATGTTAAAGTGTTTTATCAGTGCTGTGCTCAGAGTAGAAAGAAAAGGAGGAAGTAGAATATTGTGGGTATGTTTCAATGAAAATTTTCTAAAATCTAGCAGAATGAGTTGATTCTTTTCTAAAAGCATAGGTTGCAGGACTCACACTCAGTTGTCACTTTTTAGCTATGAGATCTTAGGCAGCCATTTAAAGTCTGTGAGCTGAATAGTGTGAGCCAAAATCTCAAAAATGGGAATACTTGCTATCCTACAGAGCTGCTTCGAGGGAGAAACTGTATCACTTGTAAGTATAATGATTGGTACATGGTAGATAACCACTAAATGTTAGTTCTCTTTTCTACTTCTTGGAGAACAGTTGGTTCACTGACTTTCACCCTTCCCAGCCCAAATGTTATTTATGATTATGATTGCATAGAATTAAATTAGCATTATTATTCTTGGTGAATTTGCTTGTAGCTGAAGAACAGGTAGCAGCTATAAGCTGTAATTGTCCAGTGAGACATTCCGAATGCCAAATGATGAGGAGAGCACAGCTGTTTATGGAAAATGAACAAAATGATAAGTTCATGATTTCAGCTGGTACATTATGAGATTTTTGCATCCTGTTGATGTTTGCTTCAGAAGCTGCCTCACATTAAACATGCTCACGTTTCTCTCTGCCTGGAATGCTTTCTGCTTTCTGTACCTGGAAAACACCTGCATATTCTTTAAGCCTCTCCCCTTGTCAGATGATGCTTTCAGGGAAATAGCATTATTCCTGTACATGGAATAGCATGTTATAATTTATTTGTTTACATGCTTTTCTTCACTATTAGAGAGTATGTTCATTTGAAGGCATTGACAGTGGATATTTCGTCTTTGTGTTACAGGAGCCTGCCTGGCACATGAAGCAATAATAGTAATAGCTAAATTTACTGTGCAAACACACAAGCACCCACTCTAATCTTCACATTCACCCTGTGAAGTAGGAAACATTGTAATTCTCATTTCCTAGATGAGGAAGAGTGAATGAAGTTTAGACAAGTTACCCAAAATCTTTTCTGCATCTATCAATATGATGATGTGATTTTTATCCTTTATTAGGTTTATGTGGTGTATGACATTCATTGATTTGTGGTTACTGAACCAACTTTGCATCCTAGGAATAAATCCCACTTCATCTTGGTATGTGATGTTTTTAATGTTTTGCTGAACTCAGCTTGCTAATATTTTTTAAAATTTTTCTTTTTAAACATTTTTATTTTATTTTTATTTAATCTTTGCTGTGTCTTTATCCATTGCCATTTAGTCCCCTTATACCACCCTCCCCCAACAATCACCACACTGTTGTCCATGTCCATGAGTCCTTTTTCCTTTTTGCTCAATCCCTCTGTCCTTAACTTCCCCCTCTGCCCCAGTTTGCTAATATTTTGAATATCTTTGCTTCCTATGTTCATAGGGGACATTGGGCTATAATTTTCTATTTTTGTAGTGACTCTGTCTAGTTTTGACCTCAGTCCTCATAAAATGAGCTTGGGAGCCTTCCCTCCTCTTCAGTTTTCTTAGGATAGTTTGAGTAGGGTGGGTCTTATTTCTTTTTTAATGTTTGGTAAAATTCCTCTGGCTGGGTAGCTCAGTTGGTTAGAGCATCATCTTAATACACCAAGATTGCGGATTTGATTCCCTCATCAGGACACATACAAGAGACAACCAATGAATGCATAAGTAAGTGGAACAACAAATCTCTCTCTCTCTCTTTCTCTTCCCCCCACCCCCTTCCTCTCTGTCTCTAAAATAAAAAGAAACAATGTTTAATGTTTGGTAAAATTCCCCTGTGAAACCATATTGTCCAGGACTTTTGTTTATTGGGAGTGTTTTGATTACTGATTCCATTTCTGTGGCATTTATTGGTCTGTTCAGATATTCTGTTTCTTCTTGGTATAGCCTTTGATGATTGTATGTTTCTAGGAATTTATCCATTTCTTTCAGGTTGTTTAATTTATTAGCATATACTTTTTCATTGTATTGTTATATAATCCTTTGCATTTCTGTGGTGTACTCTTTCATTTCTGAGTTTATTTATTTTGGTTCTCTCTTTATTTCTTTATGAATCTGGTTAAAGATTTATTAATTTTGTTTATCTCTTTGAAGAATCAGCCCTTATTTTCATTGATCTATATTGTATTGAGAGGGTTTTTTTGGACTCTATTTCATTTCTTTCTGCTCTGATTGTTATTATTTCCTTTGTTCTGCTCACTTAGGCCATTGTTCTTCTTTTTCTAGTTCCTTTAGGTATAAGGTTAAATGGTTTATTTGAGATTCTTCTTGTGTCTCGATGTATTCTTCTATTGCTTTAATTTCCCTCTTAGAACTTCTTTGATTGTGTCCCACTGATTCTGGGTTGTTGTGTGATGTGGACACCAGCCTGCAGTGTCCACAGCATTATGGATGAGATACAAGATAAATTCACACGGACTACTGAGTTCTGTGGAGGAAAAGGGACGGCGCAGCTTCTCTCTCAAGGGGAGTGCGTGCCAACCCTAACCTTGACAAGCTTTTATTGGGTTTGAATTTGCACAGGAATACAGATAAAGTTCATTAATCATTGTCAGGCAGTAAGGGTCAAACAATAGATGGCATATAAAGAACTATGAGGGCTTATTCTGAGTCAGGGTCTGTTAGCTAAAGGGCTACAAAACTTTGGGAAACAAACTCATTTCTTGCTCGGACCCTTGTCATTTTAGCAAAGCAGGTTTCACAGGATTTTATGTATTCTTTCTTAGGCCTGATCACCTGGGGAACTTGCCCTTTCCAGCACAGAGCTACACCCTCTTCTGTCATTGTTTCAGCCAAGAGATTAGGAGACTTCTTGCAGACTGAATGAGGACTCAGGTTATATCAAAGCTGAGGGGCGAGGGTCCATCATGCCCTTTTGCTATAGCCCCCCAAGTCCTTCTTTGGGGGCTGCTGTGATTGTGCCTGTCTCAGGATGTTCCTCCTTTGAGGAATCTTACTTGCCACTGGCTAACAGATCAAGCATTTACTTCACTCTGAGGGGGGGGGGCAGGCAGGGTGAAGCAAAAGGAGCAGAAGCTGCACTCTTGCCAGGGAGATAAGCTTTGTCTCCTTGGTGGCTTATGGTCTGAAGGTCGCTCACTCAGCCTTAGCTATGGGGGGGTTACAGCTTCTGAAACCAGGCAGGGTGGTCCCCAACAGTTGTATTCTCATTTTCATTTGTCTCAAGGTATCTTTTCACTTTTTCCTTGGTCTCATGGTTGACCTGTCCATTGTTGTAGTACCACAGCGTGTTATTACCCTATGTGTGTTTGTGTGCTTTTCAGTGTTCTTCTTGTAATGGTTTTCTAGTTTCATACTATTTCGATTGGGGAAGAGGCTTTCTATGAGTTCAGTCCTCTTAAATTTATTAATACTTGTTTTGTGTCCTAACTTGTAAGATTCTTTGTTTGTTCTTGATCTTTGGCATTTTCTTTGTGATGTATGACATGTGTGCCTGTTACACCTGTAGATCTGTTACGTCTCCAGTCTTGGCTGAGTGGCCCTCTGTATTAGGAGTCCTATGAGGCCCAGCGGTGCAGTCTTCCTGGTCACCTGAACTGGGTGCTCCAGGTGTGCCCTTTGTGTGAGTTCTGTGTGTTCTCTTCTTGTAGTTCCACCTTGACTGCTATTGGCATGTCAGTTGGTGGCATTGACCCTCAGGCTGTCTGCCTGTGAGGATTGGCAATGACTACAAGCTGATGAGTCATAGCAAGTGTGGGTGCTGACCTCATGGAGCAGGATTTTCTTTAGTGGGGCTCTGGTTCCTGCCAAGTTCACCCCTTGGTGTGTTGTTTGAGGGTCCAATTGGGTGGTGCTCTCGTGTGGTATGAAGCCTGCCACTGTGTGTGTTGGCTCTGGGGTCTTTTGGGAGGGACAGTAGTGTAGCCCGAGGTCAGTCGCTGGCTATGCTGTGCCTGGGGACACCTGGTAGGAGTTGCAACATGGTCTCCATTTGGTAGGTGCCTGTGCTGGGCTTCGAGGCGCCTGGGAAAGGCTATGCTGTGAACAGAGAGGCCAGCTGCCTCTAGTGCTATGCTTGGGGCCACTTTATGAGTTGTATAGTGCACACCAAGGCTAGCCACTGCTTTTTTGGGGGTTTTGGAACTTTGAGGGATTTTAGGAAAGTCTGAAGCATGGACTGAGTCTTGCTGCTTGTGGGGAACAGCTGTTGAAAGGGGTTCTGGCCAAGTGTGTGGTTGGGTGGGGCTGTGTCTCAGAGTATCAGCAGGGTGCTGTGAGCTGTGGTAGTCAAGTTAATGGAGACTCTGACTAGGTGCCTGTCAACATCTGCTGTTGGGTTGGGGGTGGTCTCAACAAAGGAACAATGGCACCTGCCAGCACTTTAGTCCCCAAAGAGCTGCTTTTCTAGCTCTTGCCCTGAAGCCAGACAATTCAGTTCCTCTTGGTGTGTCCCTGATGCTTTTTGAGCTTCTGTCCCCTCACTACAGTTTACAAGGAGTGAGTGTGAATGAGTGGGTCTGTGCTTGGGCCCTTTAAGAAGACACCTGGGTCTAGAGTTGCCCTTTGTCTCACTGTGATATAGTGAGATAAAGATTCCTCCCGCTGATTTTTCACACCCAGATTTTGTGAGGACTCCTTTTGCTGCCAGTCATGCTCCAGGCTTGCTACTCTTGTGTGGGGCTGCCCCCACCCCTCTCTGCTCAGGTAGGAACTCCATCTCTAAGATATCCCTCTGGATTATAAACTGCCATACCTGGGTGTGGGACCTTATTGTTTCATGTGCCCACCCTTCGCAGCAGTCTTGTTGTGGCTTCCTCTTTTTATCCTTATTTATAGGAATTCTATTCAGGTAGTCTTCAGTGGGTTCTCAAGGGTGGTGCTTCTGTAATTTAGTTGTAATTTTGATGTGGTCATGGGAGGAGGTAAGCACAGCATTAATAACTTTGCCATCTTAAACCAGAAGTGGTGCCCTGAGATTTTCTGTACAGTAGCTCCTCCTACCCACACTGTGACCATTGGGCTCTTGAAATGTGGCTAGAGTGACAGAGGAACTGAATTGTGAAATTAATTTTATGTTAATGAATTTAAATTTAAACAGACACATGGAGAAAACTGAACTCCGATCCCTTAATGGCTGCCTAGGATTTTCTCTTAGGTCTAACTGAGTGGTTTTTTTCCCAACTGTTCTTATTTGACCAGTCATTCTATCAAAGAATATGAATTCTACCTTGATACAAACAGAAAACTCACCTGTCCTTAAGATGGTTGTATTTATTTTTAGCGGCCTGTTATTATTATTTAGACTTGGTGTTAAAGCTATAAAAAATGGGAAAATTATTATTGGTAATAAATGTTCTTTGCCATGACTTAAAAATCCAGTTTTCTACTCTATGAACTATAAAGCACAGAAATGAAACAGATTGCAGTAGATGGGATTCCCATCTATTTCCCACTGCACAAACATAGCCCTGGCTGGTGTAGCTCAGTGGATTGAGCGCGGGCCTCCAAACCAAACAACTGTGATTTGGTTCCCGGTCAGGGCACATGCCTGGGTTGCAGGCCAGTTCCCAGCAGGGGATACACGAGAGGCAACCATACATTGACATTTCTCTCCCTCTCTCCTTCCCTTCACCTCTAAAGATAAATAAATAAAATCCTTAAAAAATAAAACACAAACATATAGAAATAATTATTCCAATAGAAGTTTAAAATCACAGAGATGCTGTAGCCAGGAAGCATCCCATCTTGCTTTTGGACTGCAGGAATGGGATATTATGAAATCACCCAGTGACCAAAGTCGCTGCTGATAATATAAAGAGGTCTCAGAGAAGAATTCACAGCAGGCTGTTCTTGTGAGTGGATGTTTAAGGATTGAGGAAGAATGCATTTTTTTAAATTACTGAAAAAACCCAGCTTCCTACATGGCATATGTGTTGAATAAGTATGGGCATATTTCAGGCTATAGAATCAAAGGACCTCAGGGCTGGAAGGAAGCTTTGAGCTCTTCTGGAATTTCAGTCTACACATATTTCGATAAATATTTATTATGGAAAGTTTCATAATATACAACACCATAGTCTGGTATAATGAATGTTATGTACCCATCAGTCAATATTTTCCCCATCTTATTTCATGTATCTCCCCGTACCCAACCCCACCAATAAGCATGCGCATGCATGCTCACACGCAGTAATTTTTCTGGAGTATTTAAATGTAAATCCCAAGTATAGCCATTCACTGCATAATGACAGTTTGGTCAGTGATTGATGCCATACACAGTGGTGGTCCTGTAACATTATGAAACTGAAAAATTCCTACCTCCTAGGATCGTTGTAGCCATAGTAATGTTGTAGTGAAATATGTTAGCCATGTGTTTTTGGTGTTGCTGTTGTACACAATCCTTCTGCACTGCCAGCCTCATAAAAGTGTAGCACATTCATTGCAGCATTATTTACAACAGCTAAGATATGACAGCAGCTGAAGGGGATGGGAAATGCGAATTTGATATAGGAATGAAGATCACCAACAAAAGGGGAATGTCCAGGAGCATGATCAAAAATAAGCAAAATCTCACCCAGGTTGGTGTGTCTCAGTGGATTGACTGCTGACCTGTGAACCAAAGGATCGCTGCTTCGATTCCCAGTCAGGGCACACGTTGTGGGCCAGGTCCCCAGAAGGGGGTGAATGAGAGGGAACTACACATTGATGTTTCTCTCCCTCACTTACTCCCTCCTTCCCCTCTCTCTAAAAATAAATAAGTAAAATCTTTAAAAAAATAAGCAAAATCTTGAAAAGTATGTTATTCTATAAACAATATTCCTCAGTTTTATTGGCACAGCAATTTAGGAGGGCATCTTGGAAGAGGAGCTGTTCTGTTCATGCCTTCTTGTTGCTCCTGTAGATTATTGGCAGTGTGTACGTATTGATATGCTTGAAGACCCTGGGGTTCTCAATGTGCCAGATCCTAAAGTGTTTCAGTTTGTAGCCTATAGCACCCCCTCAAACAAGGCTCTCATCCTGTCCTTAAAAGCCTTGAGGCCTGGCACTGACTTCACCTCCTTATGAATGAAAGTCCTTTTAAAGCATCTGTTTCCAGAACAGGGAGGTCTCATCCATGTTAAATATTTGCTCTGGCAAGTATTTTTTTTCTCCAGATCAGCTTATCTAGAGTTCCCAAAAATTCTTTAGCTGCCTTCACATCAGCACTTACAGACTCACCCCTCACTCTCACACTCTGTCATGAAAAATGATTCTTGAATCACTTAAACCACTCAGAGCTAACAGTAAATTCAATTTCATTGTCCAATCCAGCCTTTTCTTTCAACATCACAAATTTTTTTTTTGCTTTGGTGTGATTGTCATGGTGCTGTGAGGGATCCGCTTCTGTGTCTGGTCTTCAATCCAGGTCACCATGTTCTTGTTCATTAAGATCATAGCTGTGGCGCAATGGGACATGCTTGGCTGGTGAGCAATAACCATCACTGATTTGCCACCTTAGTAGTCCTTAGTCACTTTTGATTTGGTTTCCAAGTGAGTCACTAGACGTGACCTCTTACTGGATTACTGACAACATTAGTAGTGGGTTTTCTATGTTTAGGGGCCAAATAAACAGAACAACACAGGATTAAATCAAGCACAAGGGAGAGTGATGCAATCAGGAGATGCAATAAGACTGGGATGTAGGGGGCTGCTGCTGGTGTAACACCACGTACTGTGTTACAGCAAACTTTTTATGTGGACAATACACTAAGAACAATAAAAAGTATAGTATAGTATACATAAACTAGTAACATAGTCACTTATGATCACTATCCAGTATTATATACTGTACAGAGGTGTATATACTATACTTTTTTACTTTTCAATTATAGTTTACTTTCTATATTATTTTGTATTGGTTTCAGGTGGACAGCATGGTGGTTGGACAATCATATACTTATGCAGTGATTGCCCCTGATATTTCCAGTATCCACCTGGCACCCTGCATAGTTATGACAATATTAGTGACTGTATTCCCCATGCTGTGCTTTACATCCCTGGGACTATTTTGTAACTGCCGATCTGTACTTCTCAATCCCTTCACCTCTTTCACCCAGCAAAGCCCCCCCACCTCTGGCAACCATCAGTTCATTCTCTCAGTCTATGAGTCTGTTTCAATTTTGTTTGTTCGTTTATTTTGTTTTTCAGATTCCACATATCAGTGAAATCATATAGCATTTGTCTTCTTGTGACTAACTTATTTCACTTGGCATCACACCTGCTAGGTCCATTCATGTCGTCAGAAATGAGATTTCATTTTTTTAATGGTCAACTAATATTCCATACTATATAAGGCACAACTGCTTTTTTATCCACTCATCTACTGATGGGCATTTTGGGTGAAGGGAAGGGGAAGAAGGCAAGGGGGGTACAAATGGTGATGGAAGGAGACTTGACTTAGAGTGGTGAAAACACGATACAACATGCAGATGATATAGTAAAGAATTGTGCACCTAAAACCTATATAGTTTTATTAACCAATGTCACCCCAATAAATTTGCTAAAAAGAATTTGGATGATTTCTTCCTTAAATAATGGGTAAAATTCACCAATGTATATTTCTCTGCCTGGTACTTCCACTTTTGGAAGTTTATTATTTGTTAGTTCCATTTCCTTTAATAGTTACAGGCCTCTTTAAATTTTCTGTCTGTCCATGTGAATTTCAGCAGATTGTATCTTTCAAGGAATTGGTTCATTTCATCGGTTATGAAATCTGTGGGCATCGAGTTGTTCATAATATTCCTTTAGTATCTTTTTAAATTCATGGGTCACTAGTGATGGATGCTCATTCATTTCTTTTTTTTAAATATATTTTATTGATTATGCCATTACAGCTGTTCTATTTTCCCCCTTTCATTCCCCTCCACCCTGCACACCCCCTCACCATTCCCCCCCTTTAGTTTATGACCACATGTCTCAAGTTCTTTAGATTCTATATTTCCCATACTATTCTTGCCCTCCCCCTGATCTATTTTCTACCTACCGTCTATGCTACTTATTCTCTGTACCTTCTCCCCCCTTCTCCTCCTCCCACTCCCCTGTTGCTAACCCTCCATGAGATCTTCATTTCTATGGTTCCACTCCTGATCTAGCTATCCTCTTAGTTTGCTTTTATTTCAGATGTGGTTGTTAATAACTGTGAGTTTGCTGTCCTTTCACTGTTCATGTTTCTTTAACTTCTTTTTCTTAGATAAGTCCCTTTAACATTTCCTATAATAAGGGCTTGGTGATGATGAACTCCTTACATTTGACCCTATCTGAGAAGCACTTTATCTGCCCTTCTATTCTAAATGAAAGCTTTGCTGGATAGAGCAATCTTGGTTGTAGGTCTTTGGATTTCCTGACTTGGAATACCTCTTTCCAGCCCCTTCTTGCCTGTAAGGTCTCTTTTGAGAAATCCACTGACAGTCTGATGGGAACTCATTTGTAGGTGACTGTCCCCTTATCTCTTGCTGCTTCTAGGATTCTCTCCTTCATTTTAATCTTGGCTGATGTAGTGATGATGTGCCTTGGTGTGTTCCTTCTTGGGTCCAACTTCTTTGGGACTCTCTGAGCTTTCTGGATTTCCTGGAAGTCTATTGCCTTTGCCAGAATGGGGAAGTTCTCCTTTATTATTTGTTCAAATAAGTTTCCCACTTGTGGCTGTTCCTCTTCCCCTTCTGGTACCTTTATAATTTGGATGTTGGAGCGTTTAAAAATGTCCTGGAGGTTCCTAAGCCTCTCCTCATTTTTTTGAATTCTAGTTTCTTAATTCTTTTCTGTTTGGTCATTTTTTTCTTCCTTCTGGCCTACTCCTTTGATTTGAGTCCCAGTTTCCTTTCCATCACTATTGCTTTCCTGTGCATTTCCCTTCATTTCACTTAGTTTAGCCTTCATATATTCTTCTAATTTGTGACTAAAAGCAACCAGTTATGTGAGTATCCTGATCACCAGTGTTTTGAACTGTGCATCTGAAAGTTTGGCTATTTCTTGATCACTTAGAGTTATTGGCTCTGGGTCTCTGTGTTCTTCTTGAGCCATGTTTTGGTCTGTTTGCACCTATTACATATGAGGAGTGGAGCCTTAGATGTTCACCAGGGTGGGGCCGCCCAGGTTGCCTGGTTGTGATGCTGTATGTGGGGGCGGGGTCAAAGGGAGCAATGACGGTCCCCTCTGCTGCTTCCTGCAAGCTGCTGGGTCCTGCTGGATCTGTCTCACTGCTAGCTCCTTTGCTGGTTTATCTGCACGCAAATGTGTGACTGTGGTCAGCCTGCTGCCTTGTGCCCTCAGTGGGTCCACCCGCTGCTACCCCACACCTGGGATCTGCCCTCAGCTGCCTGCGCACCTGGGTCACGCACTTGGGTCTTGCGCCTGGGTTGGTCTGGTGGATCTTTCCTGCCCGACTTGCTCCGCAGCTGGCTCTGCCCCTCTTACCGGTCTGGCTGAAAGTTTCGTTGTTGTCAGACTTCCGTATAGGTCAATTTTCTGTGGTTTGGCTGTGTTTTTGTTGCTAAAACTTTGTTGTTTTCAAATTTGGTTATGCGAGAAGGTACAGTGTTTCCACCTATACCTCCATCTTGGCAGAAGTTCATTTCTGACATTAGTAATTTCTGTGTCCTGTCTTTTTTCTTTTGTTAATTTGGCTAGAAGTTTATTAGCTTTCTTGATTTTTTGGGCCAGTGCTTCTCAGTTTCCACACCTTAGGTTAGACAGGAGAGCTAGTGATGGCTGAAGTTGATTATCTCTGCCCATGAGGAAAAGTAGATGTGGCTGCAGTTGAGTATTTCCATTTCCTTGTGTAGAAGGCTAAATGGGGCTGGGATTGTGAAGTTTCCTTTTTCTGAATTGGTTAGGCTTTTGTAAAACCCTTGGTAGTTAGTCTCTAATGAAATAGTTTCCTCTGAGGACTAGAACAGAATGGTCTGGGTGTATTTCAAAATGGTTATTTTCCCCCCTCCCACTGCTGGAAACATCAGGGAGTGTTCTCTGATCTTCATTTTGCAAGCTTGGTAGGGCTCCTGGCCATCAAACAGAAGTGTTAGGGCAGACCCTGAGACTGCCACCCATAGTTTTCAGGTCTGAAACTTTTCTACAATGGCTCTCCAGACATTCACCAATTACAATTTTAAGATTTTTGACACCAGTACTGCCTCCAGTGAGTGTTAGGATGGTCAGTGACTATAGGCTGTGAAAGAATTCAGAAAGATAAGAAAATGCAGAGAGCAGGTCTTTTATTCACTTTCTGAGGAGGGAAAGGGGCATGGCATGGAGAGATACAGCAGCATTGAGGGATGAGGACTTTGAGCTTTTATTAGATTATAATTGGATTATAAAAGGGTGTGGGGGTCGCCATTGTGTGGCCCCTGGGCTGTTGGGGGCTGTAATACAGGAGGTTTCACTTTGTTCTGCATAAGCTGCAGTTTGTTCCAATGTTATCTTCTGCCTGCAGCTGTGGGGAGCACTTAGTCACCATTGTGTTCTTGCTTTCCAGTATTTTCCAGTCCCGGGACAAGCTCTTAAGAGTGAAATGGCATCGTGTTTCACAAGGTCACAGGCCTGCTCTGCAAATGGTGCCACGGTAGCAATGGTGCTGACTTTGTCCTTTCCATGAGGGTTTATGCTCCTCAGCCTCTTCTGCCCCACTAAGATGAGAATCTCTGTATTCACCTCTCTGTCTCTAAATTTGGGGCAGCCATTTGCTGTTCCACCTCAATTATCTGATGACTCTAAGAAGAACTGTTGTTTTCTCAGTTTGTTCATTTGTTTCTTATTGTGAGAATTGCAGTGCCTACTTCCAAGCTTCTTACATGACTGACTGGAAACCAGGAAGACCTCTCAAAAATGTTTATAGCTTTAGCCACTCATTTTAAGAGTATTGAGATGTGTCACTTACAGAGTTTATAATTGTAAGTATTTCTTATATAGCAGGCACTGTTATAAGTACTTTACACATGTTAACTCACTTAATAATTTAAAGAAAACCTGTAATATTAGTGCTAACATGATTCTTATTTTATGGAAGTTACACCTGAGGAGCAGAGAAGTTAAGTACCTTGCCTAAGGGCACATAGCTATTAACTTTCAGAGTGGAGATTTGAATTTAGACAGTCTGGCTCTTCTTCTCTAGATGATTCCTAGCCAGTGGTGAGAGAATACTACTGAATGTGGCATGGGGATGGACATGCCATTTCTTGGGCCTGTCCGTAAACTGTTCTAGAAGGCTTGTGCGTCAGGGGAATTTCCTATCCAGTCATCTCTTACTCGTATATTTTCCTTCTGTGATCTCTTACGCTTCCGTATAAAAATAGAAAGCTACTCATTTCCCTTCCAGCCATTGTATTTCATGAAAGCCATGGGACCTATGGGTGTGAGACCCCTGGAAGCTCACATGTATTTTCAGGTGTCTATAAGTCCACGTGTACCCCAGACATCCACAGAGCAGTAGTGTGATCACTATTAAAGTGTGTGTAAATAATAAGTAACAATGTTACTTGAATCTTCTTACTTGGTAGATAGTATATATTATAAGTACAGTTGCATGACAGGGTTCAAAATTGGGTGGGTGCATCAAAAATGGTTTTTCTTTCTTTTAAAAAAATTATTTATTTATTTTTAGAGAGAGGGGAAGTGGGGGAGAAAGACAGGGAGAGAAACATCGATGACAGCTACATTGATTGGTTGCCTTTTGTACACCCCACACTGGGGACGTGGCCTGCAACCCAGGCATGTGCCCTGACTGGGAATTGAACTGGTGATACATCAGTTCACAGGGTGACACCCAATCCTTTGAGCCACACCAGCCAGGGCCCAAAATGGCTTTTCATACTTAAAGGGAGATCACCATTGCTGAAGCGTGAGGATGAATGAAATAATAAAGCAGAGATAAGGAGAAAGAAAAACCTTGGCTTAAAAAGGGAAACCCTAGCTCCATTGGATCTTTCAGGTGAGAAAACGTCTTCCAAACTATACCAGGGCTGCCATTTTGGGGAAATAAAAAAAGAAGACAGATGAGAGGTGGTGATCAGAGCAGTAACCCTGAGGTTTTGAGCATCAGTATTCTCAGTCTGATTCACATTTCCATTACTTATCAGTTGTGTGACTTGGGACAAGTTACTCAGTCTCTCTGAGTCTTGGCTTCCTTATCTGAACAATGTAATTTTCAGCCTACAAAGTAATTCATAAAATAGATAAGACAGCATGTAAGATGGCCTAAAAGTGACTTAACCTCTCTGATCCTTCAGTTTCATCAAATGGAACTAATGGCTCCTGTCTGAGAAGCCAGGAGTGGTATGAGAAGTAACGTAGAGAATCCCTGTAAGCCAATTGGCTTAGGGCTTAATACATAATTGCTCAGGAAAGGGATGGCTCTATCTCTGGCTGGGGTGGCTCAGTGGATTGAGCACTGGCCTGAAAAACAAAGGGTTGCAGGTTTGATTCCTAGTTAGGGCATATGCCTGGGTTGTGGGCCAGGTCCCCAGTAGGGGGCATGTGAGAGGCAACCACACATTGATGTTTCTCTCCCTCTTTTTCTCCCTCCCTCTAAAAATAAATAAAATCTTGAAAAGGATGGCTATAGTCTTGATGCTAATTATCACATTATTAACATGGATAAAACCTGCATAAACATGTATTTGGAATTTAGTAAGTATTTATTTAAAGTTGAGAAGACATGGTTGTTTCTGGTTTCTTTGTAGACAGGTGATTTATTTCTAAACTGATGTACCTCAGTCATAACCTCCTTTGACTTTGGGCTACCTCTAGCATGGGTTTTGGACTCTTTTTTGCTTTTACCTCTGGCCTGGGATTTGAAGATAGAACCATAGAAATGAGCCACTCTGAACAGAGGCAAAATAGATTGAAAAAAAGATGAGCTGGGCCTAAGGAACATTTGTGATTATAACAAAATATCTAGTATTTGTGTCAGTAGACTTACTAGATGGAATTTAAAAAGGAGAAAGAGGACGGGGCTATAAAGTGGAATGTACACCAATAAAACCTGAACATGGTCTTGGCATTTGAATATTTGAGTTTCAATGATTGATAAATGGTGCTTAATTTCCCTCCCTCCCTTCCTTCCTTCCTTTCATCTACTTAATATATTTTCAGCTTTCAGCTGTGTTGTAGAACCTTTTTGTAAAATCTCTGCATTTGGGTGTGAGGCCTTAGTATATTAATCAAGTTTGTCCAGCGAAATAGAACAAATAGGATATGAATATCTATAGAAAGATATTTATTTTAAGGAGTTATCTCACACAATTATGGAGGCTTGGTAAGTCCACAGTCTGATGGGGGAGGTCAGCAGACTAGAAACTCAGGAAAGAGTTGCAGTTTGAGGGCAAAGGCAGTATGCAGTAGTTTGTGCTACCATAAGAAAATACCACAGACTGACTGGGTAGTTTATAAAAAATAGAAAATTCTTTCTCCCAGTTTTGCAGGCTGGGAAAACTCAGTTCATAGTGCAGGCAGGTACATTGCCTGGTGAGGCCCCAATTTCTGGGTCATAGATGGTGTCTATGCCCTAAACTCACATGGCAGCAGGGAGCAAGGGAGCTCTCTGGGCCCCCCCCCCTTTTAAAAAGGTTTTATGAAGGGAAAGGAGGGAGAAAGAGAGGGACAGAAACATCGATGTGTGAGAGATACATTGACTGCTTGCCTCTCTGATGCCCCCAGCTGGAGACCTGGCCTGCAACCCAGGCATGTGCCCTGACTGGGAATCGAACCAGCACCCTTTTGGTTCACAGGCTGGTGCTCAATCCACTGAGCCACACCAGGCAGGGCTGGGGCCTCTTTTTAAGGGTACTAATCCTGTCCAGGAATGCCCTGCCCTCATCACCTAAGTACCAGGCAAGGGTCTACCCCCTGACACTATTACATGGAACATTAGTATTTGGAGGGATACATGTATTAAATCTATAGCAACTAGGAAGAGATGATGTTAAAAGTAAAATGTGAAGTCCGCTAGAGAATTAACTCTTGCTCAAGGGGCTCAGCCTTTTTTTCTCTCTAGGTCTCCAGCTTTTTGGATGAAGCCCAACCACATTAGGGAGGGCAATCTGCTTTACTCAAGAGTTTATCAATTTAAATGTAAATTTCACCCCAAAAACACCCTCACAAAAACATCTAGAAGAATCATGGACCAAACATCTGGGCACTGTGGCCCAGCCAATTTGACATGAAATTAACCATTACACTACTTAGTCTGTTTTTTACCTCATAAATAAGGTCCATAAATGTAACATCGAGAGTCATCTTCATTTGAAGCATATATGGTTTAAAATTAAAAAAATAAAATTAGTATGGGAAATTGTTGTATTTTGAATCCCTTTTGGTAACCAACTTCTCTGAGATAAAATATGACTTTTGAAATGGCCCAGAAAAGAGAATCTTGATCTTGCACAGCAGAATTATAGCTCAGCTAAAAAAGGCCTTTTTTCCTATCTTTTTAGAATGGGGAAATATTTCATATTGAAAGTAACTGGGCTTTTGTCCCTGCCATAGATAGGTTATATCCAAATAAAACTGGAGAGGGAGCCCTGGCCAGGTGGCTCAGCTGGTTGGAAGGTCATCCAGTATACCCAAAGGTTGCAGGTTTGATCCCTGGTTGGGATGCATGCAGGAGGCAGCTGATCTATGTTTCTCTCTGTGTCTGTGTCTGTGTCTGTGTCTGTGTCTGTGTCTGTCTCTGTCTCTGTCTCTGTCTCTGTCTCTGTCTCTGTCTCTGTGTCTGTCTCTCAGCAATAAGCATATCCTTGGGTGAGCATTAAAAAAAAACTGGAGAGAGAGATATTAAGCCCAATTTATCAACGAGAAACTAAAATGATCAAATGTCAGGACCAGGTTCAGGTTTTATTGGCCTACATTCCACAGCAGACATTCCTCTTCCCCATTGGACAGGTATGATGTTTTATGTACTTCTGTATTTTATCCCTGTTTTGGTCTTACGCAGTTTCCTTCCTTGGTTTCTTAAAATGAATCCATTTTGTTGCTGATTCTAGATGCAGTTAGAAGATTTTCTGATGCAGATAGAAAGTTTTCCTTTGGCTCTGCATCGCAAGAGCTTTTGTGGTCAGAGTCATGTAAACTGTAAAACTCTTTAAAGTCTACAGCAAGGAGTTCAGAAGAACTTGAATAAAATAGCCTGAATCATACGTGGGGAAACTAAGTCTACTCCCTTAAATTTTCTAGTCGGATGGATGCTCCTGAAATGGGCACACTTTGGGGCCCAACAGTTGTTTGTGTAGAGAAAGGGTTCCCTATGCCAGCTGCCAGTAATGTGCCTAGGATATATGTCCCCTGACATTTGAGGAAATTCTTGGCCCAGAGTAGGAAATATTAAGGATGAGGACACCCTTCAGGTCATACAGACAGTAAAAAGTATGGCCGGAATTTGAACTACAAAGTCAGTGTTCGCCTTACGTCCTCATAGCTCTTCAAATGCCATTTAACAGTGTCTTGTCCAGAGACATTGTTAATGGTTAAGATCATCGCAGTGCTGTTTTGTCAAAATAGATATACTGAGTTATTTTAAATAGTTGTGAATTCCAAATGTATATCTGCGAGTCAGAAACCTCATTCTTTGAAATAAGGGACTTTCTGGATCTGAACCTCCAGTTTGCTGAGTTTTCACTGTGATCTGGGATGTTGTATTGATAGCATTGAAACATTTGGCTGCCTGTTTTGTTTTATTTCTAAATTTTTACACTGTTATGCCGCGGTCCGGCTGCAGTGGGTCAAGGGGTCCCACAGGTGAGGGTAGGCGTCGGCGCTGGGTAACAGACGACAACACGCCTCAAAGGACAGTGAAGCTCCGTTCCGTTTATTGCAAGTACAAGCAGGTTTTTTATATATATATATATTTTTAAATATTTTTATTTAATTATTTTTAGAGAGAGGGGAAGGGAAGGAGAAAGAGTGGGCAAGAAACATCAATGTGTGGTTGCCTCTTGTGAGTCCCCTGCTGGGAACTGGACTGCAACCCAGGCATGTGCCCTGACTGGGAATCGAACCACGATACTCTGGTTCGCAGGCCCGCGCTCAATCCACTGAGTTACACCAGCCAGGGCATGGTTTTTATATTTTTCATTTTAGGTAGTGATTAACATTTGCAGCATAGCATGATCAGTTAAGCAGAAAAAATCAATACAAAGGTAACCAGGAAAAGTACAAGAATTTCCATAGTTTCAATTATATTATATAAAAATTGTTTTGACTAGGAGAACCATTAATCAGACTATTTGAAATAACTCTGTATAGAGTTTGAATATCTTATTGTTTATTAAAGGTCTAAATTTGGGCATGGGGCAAGAGGTACGCTAGACTGAGCAGAGGTTAGGAAATTTATTAGAAGGCCTTTGTGATGTCTAACTTAGCTATTTATCTTTCTGTCTAAAATGTTTCTCTATGTACTGTGGACTCTAACTCCTTGGTAATTGTATCTACGTACTTAGTTTATAGTATCTAACAAGCTTTTCTTGTTTCTTTGCCTACTAAATTCTAATTAATATATATTCCTGTTCAAGGTAAAGGAGGGGCTGTTACTTCAACAACTTCTAAACATTTAGGGACTATTTTATTAGAGGGAACTTTGTTCTCTGGTCAAGAAATTATTTTGTACAACTTCATTGGAATTATGCGAATCAATGAACCTAAAATATAAATGTCTAACAATTCCACCACTTTTTGATTACTCAAACAAATATGTAACTTGTTTTTCTTATTTCTGGTATACTATGGCGGTCCTGATCAACTTAAGGTGCTCAAACTAGGGTAGTTTATACAACTTGACATGTTTTCCCTTATGGTTAATAATTATATTACCTTGACTGTTGTACTCCCCTGTATAAGGGAGAAGGGAATCTGTGGAAATTTTTTTATCCTTTCAGGCAGTTTCATGGGGAATAGTAATGTTTTCCCTTAAACTGTTCCCTCCTCTTTGGTGATTTTCACAGGAATAAGTAAGTACAGTACAATGTCCATACTCAGTAGCAAGAGTAAAATAATTAAAATAAAACAGCCAGTTGTTAACCCATTTTGGATGCCACGTTCTCTTCCGGGCGTTTTAGATATGTCTAAAATTGACTTGCGGGGGGGTAAACATGCCCTCCTGGTTAACCTGTGTATTTGTCTATGCCCTTCTTTATTTCTTCTTTTGCTGTGGGTTCTAATTCTTTTATTTCTTTTAATATTTGTTCTCTCTTCTCGGGCCAGTATGTAAGGTACCGTGGCCCGGAAAAATATCTTATGAGGCTTTTTCTAACTTTCTGTTAATTCTCTAATACTCATATTTTGCTTCCTGATTTCTTCTGGTGTGTTACTATGGTTACTTTCTTTGTTTCAAGAACTCTCTAAATCATCTGGAGTCACATCACTCAATGTGCTTTCTAAAGTACTATTACTTTGTTCAGTGAACAGGGTCGATGTACTTTCTGAAATATTATTACTTTGTTTAGTGAACAGGGAAAGATCCGCTTGTACTATTTGGATCACAGCAATGGTATTCAAAATAATCAGGGCGGAAGAGGTTAAAATCCCCAAAGCAAGAACAATCATAATGTGTATAGCAGGGCCCTCCATTACACGTCCACCAGGTTGGAAAATGCTTCTTTGAAGTCTTGGACCTCCCCTCCTGAGTTTGTCAAGGAAGGGATCCAACTGTGGACGTGGCACTGTTATATCTTAGGAAGAAAAAAAGACTACCTGCATGGCTTGTGGTATAGCTCCACTGAGTGTGTGTTAAGACAGTTATGGGTATTGCAATGCAAAAGTTGTACAATGAAAATTATTAGAGTGGAATCTTCTACATAATTTAGTTTGAGGGAGCATTATGAGGAGTTATTATTATCGACATTATTTGATGATGCCCAGCATTACTGTTCTAAAAAAAGTGTAATTTGTTTTAAAGTAGGGAACAGAAACAACCTTAATTTAATTTTTACACTTTAAATGGGTGAATGTTATGGTATATAAAGTGTATCTCAAAAGTGTTTTAAAAAGCCTACACTTAATTTCCTAATTATTCTGATTTTTTTCTTAAAAATTTTTTTTTGGTCTTTTTTTGCATTACCATTCTAACTCAGAAACTTTGGTCTTCCCTCTATCAACACTGTTCTCGCTCCTCATTGTGAAGCATTGAGTAGCTAACTCCTCCTGCTGTTGGATGATGCTCTGTCCTATAACCAGTTTTAAAACATTCTTTCTTTAATTTGTATTATAAAACCCTGTCTAATTCTGACATCGAAAGGACTTTGTGCTTCTATTTCATCAAAATCCCCCAATGGAACCTGAGTTGCTTTCCATTCTAGGCCTAGTGTTTATTTTAATAAGTTGACTATTTCCCCATAGCTGGGGGAAGTGTCTGTGCCTCCTCCTCCTCTTTCTGCTAGTAAGTACATTGTAATTGTTGGCCTGGTGATGTGACTTCTTTACATAGAGGTAAAAGCTTATGAGAAATGCGTGTATAGCAAATTGGTAGGCTCTGCCGATAATGTGTCAGTAGTGATTTGGTTTGGAGAGGAATTCCCCCTCCTCCCCTTTTTTTTTGTTGGTTAATATGAAATAAAAACTTCTAAAGGTATCTTTCAGGAACAAACTACTATATCTTCTTGATAGGGAAAACTGTTAAGAATGAAATTAATATTCTCTGGGAAATTTTACAAAGTTTAAGTCTGTTAAATGGGTTTACCCACTGGTACCATGAGCCTACCTTGAGGGCCTGTGCTGGGTGTAGGGTATAGAGTGTTGAAGGAGATAGAGTGCCAGCCTATGGGTAGCATGTGGTCTATGTCATATTTATGTCATATCATGCTTAGTAAACCAAAATTCACCATATATACTCTTTGTTAATAGGAATGTACTTGTGTGTTTATGGTAAAAACAGGATGGGATATTTTAAACTGGTGCTCTTCTGTATTTTCTGGGACATACAGTGCTATATACAGATAAATTGGAATTTTGTAATTCTCTTTTGAGAGCACCCCTAAACTCACTACTGACTTCCTTCTGTCTCTTCTCCCCTTCATCATGGTTGAAATCTGATTGGGGGACCACTTCAAGAATCTCTGATAAAGAAGTCACTAAAAGTGGACTAAGTGATGTGAAAATATGACAGAATCAGTCTTACATCTCATTAACACTTGGTGTATTAAAAGGCCCTTTCTACCATGAAAATGTTATTTAGTCATTTTTTGGTTCATAAAAGCTTTAGTAAGTTGAAATGTAAATTCATTTGTGTGATATTCCAAAATTCTTTACAGTTTGTCTTCTACTTAAAATACTTCTGCAGTTTTATTTTCTACTACTCCTTGCTACACCCACTACTTTCCAACTGCTTGAAGTTCTCAGAATATTTCTATTTTTTTTTCAGATTTCTTGTTTGTTTATCTGCTGTTTTCTCTGCCCTGGAATATTCCATTCCCACTTTTCACCTGGGTGAATGTCTCTTTATCCTTGAAGTTACAGCCAAATATTGGGTAGCCAAAAAGGATTTTTGTTGTAAGATGTCTCTGGTAGCACTTACTTGTCTTTAACTTCATTTGAAACAATTTTGTTAGATTGTATTGTGACAGCTGTCATATCACTGTGCATTAAAAAAAACTTAATCAAAATGGGTGAATTTTTGTGTAGCCATTTTAATATTTAAAAATGGAAGAAAACAGGCACATTTTCAGCATGCTATGCTTCATTATTTCAAGAAAGGTAAAAACGCAACTGAAATGCAAAAAAAGATTTGCGGAATGTATGAAGAAGGTGCTGTGACTGATCAAATGTGTACAAAGTGGTTTGTGAAGTTTCATGCTGGAGATTTCTCACTGGATGATGCTCCACAGTCAGGGAGACCAGTTGAAGTTGATAGCGATCAAACTGAGACATTCATTGAGAACAAGCAATGTTCTACTACATGGGAGATAGCCGACATATTCTAAATATCCAAATCAATAAACTTATTGATGAAAATGAAAAATGTGTCTTTTATTTTACAGAAAAACCGTAAGGACTTTTTGGGCCAACCCAATACTTATCACTGTTCTGTGAAGTCTTTCTCGTGCCAATGCAATTGCTCTCTTTGGATATTTTGCTCAAAATATCCAATTCATAGCCCTAGTTCCTTTCACGGTTCCTGACACCCACCAAAAGATGCTGAGTAAACATTTTGTGTAAGATATATTCTTTTTCTCACTAATATAGTAATGTTAATATTGGCTCACTAAATTTAGAAAATACCAAAGAATGCAAATAAGAAAGTAACCATCATGCTCAGTGCCTGTAACAACCACCGTTTTAGGTTTTATTTATTTATTTTTAGAGAGAATGGACTGGAAGGACAAAGAGGGAGAGGAACATTGCTGTGCGAACGGTACATTGATCAGTTGCCTCTTTCACATCCCTAACTGGGGATCTGGCCCGCAACCCAGGCATGTACCCTGACTGGGCATTGAACCAGCAACCTTTCCATTCACAGGCTTGCATTCAATTCACTGAGCCACACCAGCCAGGGCGTATAGGTATACATTTACACAGTTTCTTATATTAAGCTTCTTGAGTGCAAATTCTGGTTCTCTTCATTTGTTTTGTGATTTAAGTTACTATTTTGTGTCATTTTCTTAGTCCATTATAGCTCTGCTTTTACCCTCCTCCTTTGAGAATTTATGTAAAATATACTGTTTTCTTATATTACAGACCCCAAATACAAAATTACATACATACTGTTTTATACGATTGTTTTTTATGTCAGTTAAGAGAAGAAAGGAGAGGAAATATACATGTATACTTTTTTAATGACATAGTTAATTTTGCAAGAGATCTCAGTTTTTCATGTGAATTTGCATTATTATCTACAGTCAGTTGCTTTTTAGCCTGAAGAAGTCCTTTAGTTTTCTTTATAAGGTAAGTAAGTCTGCTAACAAAGGATTCTTTCTGTAGAACCTGGTTTCCATCCTATGCAATTGAATTCAGCATCTCTGGGGGTAGAGCCAAGCAAAGATGAATTAAAAATCTTGTGTTGTGTTATTATAATAATGAATCAGGGGTTATAACTACTGGTATAGATGTTCCAGGGTCTCTTGCAGCTCTTGACAATCTGTGATGCTCTGGGCATGAGAGTGGTTACCCCTGAGATCCTTAACACTTACTACACGACATCTCCCTAACTTGTCAGTATGGCATAGACCTGCAGTTCACAAAGTGCGGTCCCTAACCAGCAGCATTAGCATCACCTGGCAAAATGTTAGAAATACAGAGTTTCAGGCACCATCCCACATCTGCTTGATCAGAGACTGGGGGAGTGAGGCACAGTAGACTGCGTTTAAACAAACATCATCTCTTCATTTTATTCTGATGTGCATGGAAGTTTGAGAAATACTGGCTTAGGGAAAGAGCACTGTGGGCTTTGGGGTCTGAGAACTTCCTGTGAGGCTGGAAGCTCTCACTGGCCAGCACTGGGATGATGCTGGGCAACTTATGAATGTCTCTTCTTTGCCCCCTTTACCTGGTTTTAAAGGTGAAGGAGAATTGCTCTAACTCACACAGTTGTGTAACTAATCAGAGGGTCAAAGCTTCTTTGTAAACTATTAAGCCTGTATGCACAGGTAAGGCATCATTATGAACTTTGGAAACTATAATTTACTGAGCATCTATTCTGGACCAGGAACTTTGTGTATGTTATCTCACTTAGCCTTTAACCATTTTACAAGTAGTGAGAGAATTATTTAGCAATCCCATTTATTTTCTCACTGTACTGGAATCCCAAAATAGAAATATAACATGGAAGTTCAATTACATCAATTCATCTATATCAAAACCTAACTACATAAAATATCCAATTCTATCTTAATCTAACAAGCAAGCTGGAGAGGAAATGGTATTTATTAAAATACCAAGAGCGTTTTGTTGCACTCTCCCACCTCACCAAGAAAAGACCTTGTCCTGCCATTGCCAGGGGTGTCCAACCTGTGACCTGCAGGCCACACGCAGCCCAGTATGGCTACGAATGCGGCCCAACATAAAATTGTAAATTTACTTAAAAGATTATGAGATTTTTTTGTAATTACATGTCACAATGAATTTAACTGGTGGCCCAAGATGAGTCTTCTTGCAGTGTGGCCCAGAGATGCCAAAAGTTTTGGCCCACTTAGCTCTGACACTACACTAGCTAATTCTGTCACCTAGGGGAAATCATGCTTAGTCCTGGACGTCAGTCTTTTTGTTTTAAAATAATCAGTTCTACAAAATTAGACTTTCTACTTTAGTCTGTTTAAGATGTGCTATTTAGGTTTGAAACTTAATGATTGTTAAAAGCTATAAAGGACTGTTTTCCTAGTGAACTTGGAGAAGTACAGAAGCAGCTGTCTTTCTCAATGAGATTAATTATCAGCATCAGTACATACAAGATCAAGACTGATTGGATTGTATCGGACCAGAGTAGAAAATGCCATTTGAATTAAAGAAGGTTTCCTTGTCAATATTGGTCCTTAGGAGTGTGATTAGAGGCTTTTAAAAGTCAGGAGAGGGAGTTACTCTCAAATTAATGACACTTAACTTGTTTTTGGAGAGAAAGGTACTCACTGTGAATGTGAATTATATGTCCTTTGTCACAGTCTTTCCACATGTGGGGTATGCACATATGTATGTGTGTGTTTACACATGTGTATATGAAATATCATATTGGCTGCATACTGCTTTATATCACACTTACATGCATTTCTTGGCCACCATTATATGTGATGCAATTGTGATTTAAGTAGTGTTAGAATGTGAACTTCAAATTGCAGCATTTTGGTCCCTTTCTTGGTAACATGTTAGTAGACCTAGAAGCTACCCAGTAAGGGAAAATTCAGTTTTTTAAGACTGTTACAAAAATGTTACTGCACCCAGGCAGCAAAATCTGTTTGCTTCACGTCTTGTAGGTTTTTGTGGAGGCATAGAAGCAGCCTATGTTGTAATGATTTGAAGGCTTTAGGCTCTCTGATTTTTTTATTTACCCAAATGACCCATTAGACTAAGAGAAATGGTGGAGGGGGGTTATAAAGATTTCCCTCTGTCTTTTTTGGCCCAGAAGTCTCTTGCTTTGTTCTTTCAAAGGCTGAGCCTTTGCAGAGTCTCTGCCAAGGAGAACTAAAATCTTTCCCTTGGGAATCAGAGAAAGGCCCAGTACTCAGTAAATCTGAAAAGACAAGCTTTTCAGATGTTAATAAGTCTAAGCAGAGCCCTGGACGCTTTGCAGTCTGAGGGGCAGATTAGAGACCAGAGCAGTATAACCTTTCCTTGGCCTGGCACCAGGTTCTTATTATTGGTGATAACTTTAAGAAAGGACCGAAAAGGTAGAATTCCCCCAAGGGCATCACTGTGAACTTGGAATTCAATACTACTTCCAAAAGACACAGGGAAAAAAAAGGCACTGGCAACACCAGGCACCTATTTGGGTGCCAGCTTTGCACTTTTTTTTGGCTTTTTCTCTGTGGTCCTAACCCCAGCTGCCAGTTGCTGCCACAAACATTATATAGGCAACTTGCTGAAAAAAAATTCTGTGGTGGAAGGAGCACAGGAGACACAGGGAAAAGCCAATTACTTCTTATTATTAATGCAAATTAAAAAATATAGAGATACAGGCAATAAACATCCTTGTACCTGCCCCCCCCCGCTATGCATATTTTGTCGTTTGCTTCATTGCTGACTTTCTGTAAAGAAAACATTAGAGAGACTGAAGCCTGCCTGCTTTTACCCCTCTCTTTGGTCCTCAATCCTACATGTATCTCTGTATAGCTTTTTAAAGTTTTTGTTCTAGGTATTATATTTCTAAATATACAGGATCTGGCAGAAGTAAGGCCTGCTTGAATGTGGTAGGTAGGGTAATAATACGGGTGTAATGACTTATAGTTTTAATTTGAACATTTCACCTAAAATGTCATAGGGTATACTTGATTGTGATATTGTTGTGTTACAGAATGACATGCCTAAGATTTTGTAATAAAAGATTGTTTAGTAAGAAGAGCGTTATTTGTGCTGGACTCTATTTATATATTTGCATATATACGTATATGTTTGTGTAAATATAGTATGTATATAGTGTATTTGTATATCTACTCATATGTTCTTACTATCTGTTGGTACTGACATGTTACTATTTCTAGTGAAGTATATTCACCTCTTCTATGTTCCTTTCTCATTCTTTATTTATAACACAACATGTACTAAGTATTTACATACATTGAGAAGTATACCAGATGGTGGTGTAAGTTTTGCTGCAACTGTCAGAAATAATTTAGAAAGCTTCGAGAAGTAAATCTTTTGTATTTAATCATATTTTTGTGATTACTGCTATTCTTTCTTCATATTGAAAGATTTCTCCATTCAGTGTTTCCTTTCTGTTTACAGAACTTCCTTTACCCCTTTTTTAAAAAAAAAGATTTTATTTATTTTTAGAGAGGGGAAGTCAGGGAGAGAAGTATCATTGATTGGCTGCCTCTTGCACATCCCTGACTGGGAATCGAACCAGTGACCTTACAGTTTTTGGGACAATGCCCAACCCATTGAGCCACATCAGTCAGGGCTCTTGACCCATTCTCTCTTTTTTTTTTAAGATTTTATTTATTTATTTTTTACAGAGGTAAAGGGGGAGGAGAGAAATATCAGTGTGTGGTTGCCTCTCTCTTGCCCTCTACTGGAGATCTGGCCTGCAACCCAGGCATGTGCCCTGACTGGGAATCAAACTGGTGACTCTTTGTTCTCAGGCCAGTGCTCAATCCACTGAGCCACACCAGCCAGGGCTCTTTACCCATTCTTTAGTGTAGTTCTGGTGACAAATCTCTTAGTTTTATTTTATCTGCAAATGTCTTGATTTTGTCTTCATTCCTGAGGATATTTTCAGTGGGTATAGAATCCTGTGTTTATAGTTCTTTTCTTTTAGTACCTGCAAAATGTTGTGCCACATTCTCCTGGTCTTCATTTTTTGATGCAAAAACCTTCTATCATTAGAATTTTTCCATATAGGTAAGGTGTCAGTCATTTCTCTCTCCATGCTTTCAAGATTTTTTTCTTAGACTTTTGTTTTAATAGTTTCACAATGATATCTCTTGGCATATATTTTGTGGCGGAGTGTCTGGTATTGGTTTCACTTCTTGAATCTGCAGGCTTTTGTCTATTGCCAAATTGTGAAATGCTCAGCTATTATTTCTTTCAGCACTGTTCCATTGCTGTCCTCTTTCTCCTCTCTTTTGAGGAGTGATGTCGTAAAACAGATCTTTTGTTATAGTCCCACAGGTTTCTGATGCTTTTAGATTTTTTCCAGTCTATATTTTGGTTTTTCAGATTGAGTAATATTTATAATTCTGTTTTCAAGTTCTCTGATTCTATCCGTTTTCCTCTCTATTTTTCTGTTTAGTCTGTTGATTGTTATTTTACTTCATTTATGGTATTTTTTTTCTTAGTATTTTCTGTTTCTTTGATGGTACTTGCTCTTTCTTTGATGAGACTTTCTACAACATTATTCATTAGTTTCAAGCATTTTGGTAATTGTTTATTTTTATCATTGCTGCTCTGTCAGATAATTCCAGCAGCTGTACCATCTCTATGTCTGTTGAGTGTCTTTTCTCATACAGCTTGAGAACTCCCAGTATTTGACAGTACAAATGATTGTCAATTGAAGTCTGGACATTTTGGGAATTATGATATGAGAATTTGGTCTTATTTAAATCTTGGGTTTTCAGCAAGCCATCTCTTACACCACTTCTCTGGGTGAACAACACATAGAACTTCATTACTCCCAAGTGGGGGCAGAAGTCCAAGTTTCCCATTATTTTTGTCTCATAGCCTAGAGGTATCATCCTTTGTGCTGAGGGGGACATAGGTATTCAGGTCTCCCAAGGCTTTTCCTAATACCATCTCTTCTGGGAGGGGCAAGAGTACCTCTGGGCCTCTGTTGTGGGGACAGGATGGCCTTGATGGATGGGTGAGTGTGGAAGTCCAGTCTTAGCTCTCCATGAGACCTGCTCACACACCTCGCTAGCAGGAAGGGGGATGAGCACTTTACTGCTGGTTGAGAGTGAAACATCAGTGACTTCATGGGGAGTAGGTGGCTTGTTGCTGACTTGCAGGGATGTGCCCCACTTGGTCTACTCTGACACCAGCATGGTGATGAGATGGAGGTTGGGGCACCAAGGCACAGGATCCCAGTTTCTAACTTGAGTAGTTTGAGGCTTCTATTTTTTTTTTTTTTGCTCATTCAATCTAGCTAAAGGGTTGTTCATTTTTGGTTATCTTTGAAGAATCAATGTTTGGTGTTACTAATTATCTATATTGTTCTTCTGGTGTTTATTTCCTTTATTCAGCTGTCTTTGGGGTTAGGTTTCTTTTCTTTTTTGGTTCCTTAATGTATAAAGGTAGATTATTGATTTGAGGTAATTTCTTCTCTTTTCATGTATGTGTTTTTAGTTATAAATTTCCCTCTTAACACTGTTCTCACTTTACTGCATGCCACATATTTTTTGTTTTGTTTTTGTTTTCACTGCACACCATGTACTTTTGTTTTTGTTTTTATTTGTCTAGAGGTATTTTCTGATTTACCTTGAGATTTCTCATTTATCTCATTGGTTGTTTGAAAGTGTTTTTTAATTTCCAACTATTTGTGGGTTTTCCAGTGTTCTTTCTATTATTAATTCCATTTTGATCTGTAAAGATATTTTGTATGATTTTAACCTTTTAAAACTTACTAACATTTGTTTTGTGGCTTAACACACTGTTTATCCTGGAGAATGTTCAGTGTATACTTTAAAAAATGTTATGTTTTGTGGAGTCTTCCTTATATATCACTTGTGTCCAATTGCTTTATAGTATTTTTAAGTACTCTATTTTTTTTTACTGATCTTATATTTCAATTTATCTGTCATTGGAAATATCGTTGCAGAGCTATCTGTTTCTCTCTTAATTGTGTCAGTGTTTGTTTGTATATTTTAGGGCTCTGATATCTGCTCATAATTTTATATCATCACGGTAAACTGGCCCTTTTATTAACATGTAATGTCCTTTGTTTTTATTTTATAATTATTTTCTCTCTGTTAACATTCTTTTTTAAATTTTTAAAAAGATTTTATTTAATTTTAGAGAGAGGAGAAGGGAGGGAGAAAGAGAAACATCAGTGTGTGGTTACCTCTGCATGCCCCCAACCAAGGACCTGGCCTGCAACCCAGGCATGTGCCCTGACTGGGAATTAATCCAGCATGACCCTTTGGTTTGCAAGCCCACGCTCAACAGTGAGCTATACCAGCCGGGATTCTTTGTTAACATTTTAATTTTATTCAGATGTTGTTTTCCTGATTCCATTTACTTCTTTTTTCTGTGTTTTCCCTTAGCTTTTTGAGCATATTTAAGGTGATTGTTATAAAGTCTTTTTTTATTGTTTAATGTCTGTTGGTTTCTGTCAGTTATTTTGTTCCTTAGAATAAGCCTTGTTTTCTTGCTTCTTTATATGCCTTGTGATTTTAATTTTTGTTGAAAATTGAGCATTTTTAATATTAATGTGGTAATGAAGGAAATCAAATTAAATTCTCCAATTGCCATAGAGTTTGCTATTTTAATTTTTAACAATGTTTTAAAGATTTTATTTATTTATTTTTACACGGAGGGTAGGGGAGGGATAAAGAGAAGGAGAGAAACATCCATGTGTGGTTGCCTCTTGCACTCCACCAACTGGGGACCTGGCCTGCAACCCAGGCATGTGCCCTGACTGGGAATCAAACTGGTGACCCTTTGGTTTGCAGGTGGGTGCTCAATCCACTGAGCCACATTAGCCAGGGCAAATTTTTAGTTTTTAAAGGCTGTTGTAGTCTATTTGTCTTGACACATTTACAAACTATTTTTGCAATGACTATCCCTTGTTGGGTGATTGCTGAAGAGTGTTTGTTTTGCTGTTTTCAGCTCATATTTTGACAGAGATTTCCTTGAATTTCAGGAGATCAAAGAAGCAAACAAATGAACAAACCAAAAGCATGTAAGAAAAAAAAAAGACAGACCAGGCTCCTTTCTTAGGCTTTGCAGATTGGCCTTGTCCTGGGCTACTCCACCATTTAGTTAGGCTTCTTCTCAGCTCTTGTCTGAGCACACATCTTGCCTTGGCATGTGCTCTCTAAATTCTTCCATGTAAATGGCTGCTCTTGAATGTCATTATTTTCCAAAGAGTCTCACCCTAGCTTCAAATATGGGCTTTAGATGGTATATTTATTGTATGTCTCCACTGATTATCTCTTGCCCCAGTAATCTGTGGTTTTTATGGGTTGAATCGTGTCCCTGAAAATTATCATGTTGAAGTCTTAACCCCCAGAACTTCATGTCGTGACTCTATTTGGAGTTGGGGCCTTCGAAGTGGTAATTATGGTAAATGAGGTCATGTGGTTGTGCCCAAATCCAACATGATTGGCTTTCTCTAAGAACCATAGATGAGGACACAGACACACACAGAAGGAAGACCACGTGAAGATGCAGGAGTAAAATGACCACCTAAAAGCCCAAGAGAGAGGACTTAGAAGAAACCAATCTTGCTGACACCTTAATATCAGACTTCTAGTGTCCAGAATTGTGATAAAATAAATTCTGTTATTTAAGCCCCACTTCCAGTTTATGCCACTTTTTTTTAACTTGATGTTCTCTTTTTAAAATTTATTTATTTATCTTTAGAGGGGAAGGGAAGGAGAGAGGGAGAGAAATATCAATGTATGGTTGCCTCTCATACATCCCCTGCTGGGAACCGGCCTGCAACCCAGGCATGTGCCCTGACTGGGAATTGAACCACAATCCTCTGGTTCACAGGCCCGCGCTCAATCTACTGAGCTACACCAGCCAGGGCTATGCCACATTTTTATGATAACCTTTAGCGAGCTAATCGAGTAGGTTTGCAGCTACCTTGTATCTTCTATGAGCATTCCCTGCCTGCCATCCTGTGTGAAACTGAGGTGACCACCTTGGGTCAGTCCTTTAGGGATCTTCCAGGCAGGTTAGAACAGATGTACACAATACTTTGCAAATGAAGTCAGCTCATTTGCAACTTCATGGTTTGAGGTTGGGAATCAGGAAACAGGCTGCCGTTTGCTTAAAATCAAGGCCATTACCCCATTGGGATAGCAGGGGTTCACGAAAATACTGAAAATCTTTCCTGCCATTTTGATGACAAGTTTTTCTTGATCTGGCTTTTGGTTGATTGCAGCAAACCTTTTACTGTTTTTCAGAGCTTCTACAATGATGGTTTGAATAGCGTCTGGGTTTGTTTTTTTTTATGTAGGTGTATTTCCAAGACATGCTATAGACCTAAATAACTTAGACATAAAAGTATATTCTGTATGATACCATAGAGAAGTACAGTGATAAAAAGAAAGTTGGTGTTTATATAATATTAGTTAATTAATTAACGAATTAATCCTCTTTATATTCTACTTCATTCACAGAGAGTTTCAATTGCCTAAAATGCATTATCTGATTATATTATAAAATAAGTAAGGGCCCTGGCTGATATAGCTCACTGAACTGACTTCCGGCCTTTGAACCAAAGGTCACTGGTTCAATTCCCAGTCAGGGCACATGCCTGGGTTTTGGGCCAGGTCCCAAGTAGGGGGTGTATAAGAGGCAACCACACATTAATGGTTCTCTCCCTCTGTATCTCACTTCCTTCCCCTCTCTTTAAAAATAAATAAATATAAGTCTTTTTAAAAATAAGTAAGGAAAATGTAATGGGGAGAGAAACCTCAAAGATAGTATGAGAAATTGTGAGATATAGTGGATTGTTAGAGATAAGGAAATATTGGGGAGGGTAAAATGATTAGTTTACATGGTTAGGGATGATGCAGTGATTTTAAAGATGATAAGAAAATAAATGTCCGATACATGGGAAGCACTTCTGGGTTATCTGTTGATTCTTTGGAGTCCAGAAGTCACCCAAATCATTTATCTAAAATATACGAGTCTTTCCTGGCACTTCCTTCAGTACAGAGGCCAAATGAATAATACCCTTCCATGAAGAGCAGTTAATTTATGGTTGTTCATATTTCTGAATGTGATTTGTCTCAGATGTTTGTTTGTTTATAAGGTAAGAATAGTAATATCAGCCTTTGGATCATTTGGAGGAGGAATGAATGAGACTGTTTGTAGAAAGACCTTCATAAACTTCTTCAAGCTCTGTGAATATGTAAGGTAGTGGCTTTTATTTTTTAGTTTAAAATATTACCATATGGTCTCACTTTTAACTGGAACAAAAGAAGAAATAATCAACAAAAGAAGAAAGCAAACAAAATATAATCAGAGTCATTGAAATTAAGAATAATCTAACAATAGGCAGAGGAGAGGAGGGAGGGGACAGTGGGAAGGGTTTTCAGTAACTACTCTAGTATTTTGAAGGCCAGAAGTCTGGAGAAGAGAAGGTGATTCTATACCTGAAACTAATATAATGATGCATGTCAGCTGTGATTGAAAAATTAAAAATATTAAAAAAAAGAAGTGATGCAAAAAACAAAAAAGGGAATGAATTTAACTCCATGCCTTTATGTACAAAAATACTATAAATGTTGAAAGTTGTATTATTTGTGGATTATGAAATATTCATATATTTCTCAAAGAGAAATGAATAACATACTTTGCTTTGCTCAGGTAACACTTAAGAAATCCTGGGAGGTGTGAAAGGGCAATATAATGAATATTTATATTTGATTTCCCTAAGTGAAACAGAGTACGTGGGGAATTCTGGGCTTGCTCTTTTCCATTGCTGGCCAGGTAGGCCAGAGAAAAGTGATCGTTTTCCAGACCCGGAGCCAGCTTTGTGTTCTCTCTGCTGATGAAATGTGGAGGACAGGGTATGCATGCTCCTTTCACTTTTATATGGCCCAGATTCTAAGTGGAAAATGTGATTCTCAAATTGTGGAAATTTAAGAAGGCATGGTAACCTGGTCTGCAGTCACTAATCCCTATAAAACCTTTTTCATCATCATCATCCCCATCATCCCCATCATCCTCATAATCCTCATCATCCTCATCATCCTCATCATCAGTGATGTGTTAAAAGGGTCAGGACTCTTTTTTTTTTGTACTGAAAAAATTTTTTTAATTTATGTAATTATCGTTCAAGTACAGTTTTCTGTCTTCTACTCCCATCCCAGCCCCTGCCCCCAGTGCTCTCCACCTCCCTCCCATTTCTACCCCCCTTAGTTTTTGTCCATGTGTCCTTTATGCTAGTTCCTGTAAGGGCCTGAAAATAAGTATTCTGGAAAGGGGACATAGACAGGATGGTAATAAAATTCTTGGCAGGTTAATCTGTTCTGGACAAATGCCTGAACACATTTTATTGTGTTCAATCATGATAGCTTAACCGCAAGAGCTACTTATTGAAAGGGATAGATGCTGTTGTTAGTATTGTCTCACTTTCTGTTAGCCTGAGAAAAAACATGTCAGTAAGCCTGTGAATCTGCTAGATGTGAAGGTGGAAGATGATGAAACTAGGGAGTGAAAGTAGAAATAGGAACAGGGAACCCAAAATAACCAGCAAGCTTGAGTTTTTCTAGAAAATACTCTAGTGAGTTCCTTTGGTTGCTGAGAGCAATGCTTCTCAAACTTTAAAGAGCATAATAATCCCCTGGGGATGGTCTAAAAATGCAGATTCTGGTTCATTGGATCTGAGAGAGGCTGGGGGATGTGTATTTCCATCAAGCTTCCAGCTGCTGCTGAGGCTGCTGTCCTGAGCAACTGGGGAGGGTTCAGCCAGACCTTTTGGTGCAGGTTCTTTTATGGGGGCAAAGGGGGAAGGGTTTACAGGAACAACTATAAAGGACACATGGACAAAAACAAAGGGGGTGGAAACAGGGGAGGGAGGTGGGGATGGCTGGGGTGGGGTTTTGGAAAAGCCAGAAAACTGTACTTGAACAACAATAAAATTCAGAAGTATTTAATAAAAAAGTAAAATCAAATAAATAAAAATTTGAATAAAGATCATTTGTCAAAAGGGTAGCTATTTGTGATTTTCTTTTATACCATCATTAAACTTTTATATGATAAAATTCCAAGTCATCTTCTGAAACGAATGACATATGTGTGGCCATACCAGTTTAAGTTGTGAGCAAATGAGATTTGCTCCCCTGTCAGACTGCATGCTGACCCAGGCTGTCACCTGGTTAATGTGTAAAAAGTCCAGAGGTTGCCTATGTTTGTCAAGGAAAGGGCCCCTGAGAGGCGGGCAGACCACCTGACTTCTAGTTCCACCTCTTAGACTAGCTCTGGGACCTGGAGCTGCTTTTTTCTTTGTCAAATGACTGTCGGTATTTGCTTGGTAAGAGGTGAGGAAGCCTCTACCCATTGTCCATAATGAGAATTCAATAAATGCTGAGGAGACTCTCTTGGGAGTACATCTAAGGAGATTTAGATCTTACAGGCTTTGGGTAGAACGGGTCAGAGAGGACAGGGATTGGAGAAAAAAACATGTCCCTTAATTTAAAAGGACTTCACTAGGCTTCCCTCTTTCCTCTTTGATGTGTGGGGTTGGTGGCTCAAATCCTCAATGACAGAGTGATCTTTTGTTTATCATCATTTGGTGCAAGTTGCTACCTGCTGGAAGCATTTTCCTCAACTTTTCTCTTATGTGCCCTCACAGAGATGTGGCTCTCAGTCAAAGGACAGCAATGGTGACCATTTACCCTGTTTCCTTTCCTTTGTAGATTATTCCTCAGCTGTTCAGAAGTTTTCCCAGACGCTACAGTCCTTTCAGTTTGATTTCATTGGAGACACTCTGACTGATGATGAGATCAACATTGGTAAGTCTTCAGCTATAGGAGGCCATGTGCCCATCAAGGCAGGTTTGAGGCTGTGCATCCTCCTCCATTTGTGGAAGTCCAGAACCTGGGCAGCTTTATCTCCTGTGCTCAAATGCCCAGCTCCTGGGAGGCTGCTTAAGGATAAAGAATCATTTCCTCCCAGTCCCATGTCTTCCTCACCAAGAGCAATCAAAAGATAGTCCTTAAACTTCTGCTGAGGCCTTTTAGTCAGGATATAGGAGACTTCCTTTTTTATTGTTGTTCAGTTACAGTTGTCCCCATTATTCCCCCATTACTCTCTCCCACCCCACCCACCTCCCATCCTCAATCCTACCCTCCATTGTCTTCCCCCCACCCCAGATTTGTTTATTTATTTAGACAGAGGGGAATGGAAGGAGAAAGAGAGGGAGAGAAACATCAATGTGTGGTTACCCCTTGTGTGCCCCCAACTGGGGACCTGTCCTGCAACCCAGGCATGGGCCCTGACTGGGAATCGAACTGGTGACCCTTTGCTTCACAGGCCTGTGCTCAATCCACTGAGCTACACCAGCCAGTGCTATTATTACTACTTTAAAAATTAATTTTCAATGACAGTTGACATACTATATTATATTAGTTTAAGGTGTGCAATACAGTGAACAGACGTTTATATACCTTACAAAATGACCCACCTAGAAATCACATACCCATCTGCCAGCAGGCATAGTTACAATATTACTGACCATGTTCCCTCTGCTGTGATTTAAATCCCTGTGACTTTTTATAATGGGCACTTTGTATTTCTTCATCCCTTCAGCTTTTTCATCCATCTCCGCAATCCCCCTCACATGTCATGACCATCAGTTTATTCTCTGTACCTATTAGTTTTTTTTGTTTGTTTGTTTATTTAATTTGTTTTTTATTTTTATTTTATTTTAAAATTTTTATTGAATTCATAGGGGTGACATTGGTTAATAAAATTAGATAGTTCCAGGTGTACAGTTTTATAGTACATCATTAGGACATTATGTGGTGTATTTACCACTTCAAGCCAAGTCTTCTGTCACCATTTATCCCCCCTTTACCCTTTTCTACCTCCCCCAGCCCCCTTTCCCTTTGGCACTCACCATACTGTTTTCTGTGTCTATGAGGTTTTTTCTTTGCTTAATTCTCTCACCTTTTTCACCAAGGCCCCTAATCCTCCTCCCTCTGACTGCTGTCCTCTCTATTTATGAGTCTGTTTCTATTTTGTTTGTCACTTTACTTTGTTTATTAGAGTCTTACATATAAGTGAAATTATATGGCACTTGTCTTTCATCAACTGGCTTATTTCTTAGCATAATAGTCTCCAGTTCCATCCATGCTGTTGAAAAAGGTAGGAGTTCCTTCTTTCTTTCTGCTGCATAGTATTTCTTTGCTTGAATGGACCACACCTTTTTTATACACTTATCTACTGATGGGCACTTGAGCTGCTTCGAAATCTTGGCTATTGTAAATAGTGCTGCACTGAACGTTAAGGGTACATATACTCTTTGGAATTACAGTTTTGTGTTTCTTTGGATATATTCCCAGATATGGAATCACTAGGTCATAAGGCTGTTGCATTTTTCATTTTTTAAAAGATTTTATTTATTTATTTATCTTTAGAGGGAAAGGGAAGGAGAGAGGGAAAGAAACATCAATGTATGGTTGCCTCTCGTGGGTCCCCTGCTGGGAACTGGCCTGCAGGGAACCAGCCTACAACCCTGGCATGTGCCCTGACTGGGAATCAAACCACGATTGTCTGGTTCGCAGGCCCGCGCTCAATCCACTGAGCTACACCAGCCAGGGCTTGCATTTTTCATTTTTTTGAGGTAACTACATACTGCTTCCCACGGTAACTGCATTGATCGGTGTGCTTTCGCAGTAGCAGTGCACGAGGGTTCCCTTTTCTCCTTGTTCTCACCAGCCCTTGTTTGTTGGTTTATTGATGGTAGCCATTCTGACAGGTCAAATTAAACATGAGGTTAATTTGCATTTTTCTGATGATTAGTGACAGTGAGCATCTTTTCATATGTCCTCTTTGGAGAAGTGTCTATTCAGGTCCTTTGCCCATTTTTTATTGTCGTTCAAGTACAAGTTGTCTCCATTTTCACTCAACCACAACCCCCGGCCCCACTCATCCCTGCCTCCCACCCTCAAACCTACCCCTTTGGCTTTATCCATGTGTCCTTTATACATGTTCCTTGATGGACCTTCCCCTATTTTCCCCCATTATCCCTCTCCCCTCTGGTCACTGTCAGTTTGTTCTTTATTTCAATGTCTCTGGTTGTATTTTGCTTGCTTGTTTGTTTTGTTGATTGGGTTCCACTTATAGGTGAGATCATATGATATTTGTCTTTCACTGCTTGGCTTATTGCACTGAGCATAATGCTCTCCAGTTCCATCTGTGCTATTGTGAAGGGTAGGAGGTCCTTCTTTCTTTCTGCTGTGTAGTGTTCCACTGTGTAAATGTCCACAGTTTTTTGATCCACTTATCTACTGGTGGGCACTGAGCCTGTGTCCAACACTTGGCTGTTGTAAATTGTGCTGCTGTGAACATTGGGATGCATAGGTTCTTTTAGATTGGTGTTTCAGGATTCTTAGGATATAATCTCAGCAGTGGAATTGCTGGGTCAAAAGCTCTGGTTTCTCTTCAGGTTGTATAAATCTTTTGTCTTTTGCCCATTTTTTAATGGGATTGTTTGTTTGTTTTTTTCATGTTGAGTTGTGTAAGTTTTTTATAAACTTGAGGTATTAACCCCGTATCAGCTTTGTCATTGCCAATTATGTTCTCCCATTCAGTGGAATGTCTTTTTATTTTGTTGATGGTTTTCTTTACTGAACAAAATTTTTTTAGTTTGATGTAGTCCTATTTTAGTATTTTTCTTTTGTTTTTGTTGCCTGTGCTGATATGTCACAAAAAATATTGCTATGAGAAATTTTGAGACTTCACTGCCTATATTTTCTTCAAGGATTTTTATGGTTTCGAGTCTAACATTGAAGTCTTCAATCCATTTTGTGATTATTCTTGTGTATGGTGTAAGAAGTTGGTCTAGTTTCATTTAAAAAGTGTATTGCTTTTTTGAGAGAGGGAGAGAGAGAAAGATTTTTTCCATTTATTTATGCATTCATAAGGTCATAAGGCTGTACCCTACATTCTTTTATGTACCCTGACTGGAGGTTGAACGTGCAACCTTGCTGTATCAGGACAAGACTATAAAAAACTGAGTTACTTGAGTTACTCAGCCATGGCTAGTTTCATTTTTTTGGCTCACATCTGTACAATTTTCCTATTACCATTTATTGAATGGATTATCTTTACACCATTGTATGTTCTTGCCTCCTTTGTTATATATTAACTAACCATAAAGGCATGAGTTTATTTATGGCCTTTCTGTTCTGTTCCATTGATCTATATGTTTGTTTTTATACCAGTATAAAGAGGTTTTGATTACTACGGCCTTGTATTATTGTTTGATAACAGGTGCTGTGATTTCTCCAACTCTGTTCTTCTTCCTTGAGATTGCTGTGGCCATTTGGGAACTCTTGTAGTTCCATATTAATTTTTGGGATATTTGTTCTACTTCACTGAAATATGCCATGGATATTTTGATAGGAATTGGGTTGACTCTATAGATTATCTGGGGTCATATGAACATTTTAATTATGTTAATTCTTCTAATTCGTGAACATAGTATGTGCTTCCACTTATTTGTTTCTTCTTCATTTTCCTTCTTCAGTGTCTTACAATTTTCCAAATATACATATTTTACATCCTTATTATCATTATTCTTAGGTATTTTTATGTAATTGTAAGTGAGATTGTTTTCTTAGTTTTCCTTTCTGTTAGTTCATTATGGGTGTATTAAAATCCAATTAATTTCTGGATATTTATTTTATATTCTGCTACCTTAATTCATTGATCAGTTCTAGTAGTTTTTGATGGAATCTTTAGGGTTCTCTATATACAGTATCATGTCATCTGCAAATAATGACAGTTTTACTTACTCTTTTCCAATTTGGTTGCCTTTTATTTATTTCTTGTCTGATTGCTGTGGCTAGGACTTCCAGTATAATGTTGAGTAAGAGAGGTGAAAGTGGACATCCCTGTCTTGTTCATAATCTTAAGGGAAACACTTACAGTTTTTGCCCAGTCAGTATGATACTGGCTGTGGGTCTGTCATACATGGCATTTATTATGTCGAGGTATGTTTTCTCTATTCTGACTTTGCTGAGAGTTTTTATTATAAATTTGTGCTGGATTTTATCAAATGCTTTTTTTCATCTATTGATATGATCATGTAATTTTTATTCTGTATTTTGTTTATGTGGTTTATCACATTTATTGGTTTGCTGATATTATACCAACCTTACATCCTCAGAATAAATCCCACTGGATCATGGTGTATCATCTTTTTAACATACTCCTGGATTGGGGTTGCTAACATTTTATTGAGGATTTCAGCATCTTTATTCATCAGGCATATTGGCCTATAGTTTTTTTCTTTGTAGTGTCTGTATCTGGTTTTGGAATTAGGATAATGCTGGCCTTCTAAAATGAACTTGGGAGTCTTCCCACCTCTTTAATGTTTTGGAATAGTTTGAAAAGGGTAGGTGACGGTTCTTTGAATGTTCGCTAAAACTCACCTGTAAAGTTATTCTAGGACTTTCGTTTGTTTTTTGATTACTGCTTTGATTTAATTAGTTGTAATCTGTCCATTCAGATTTTCTGATTCTTCTTCATTCACTTTTGGATGATTGCATGTTTCAAGAAATTTATTCATTTCATTCATATTGTCCAATTTGTTGGCATATAGTTCCGTAATATTTTCTTACAATCCTTTGTATTTATTTGGTGCTACTTGTTCACCACTTTTGTTTCTGATTTTATTTATTTAGGTTTTCTCTTTTTTTCCCTTGGTGAGCCTACTTAAACATTTCTCAATCTTGTTTATCTTTTCAAAGGACCAGCTCTTGGGTGCATTGATCTTTGTATTTTCTTTAGTCTTTATGTTATTTACTTCTGCTCTGGTCTTTATTATTTCCTTTCTTTGACTTACTTTGGGCTTTATTTGTTATTTTTTTGCTAGTTCCTTTAGTTGTAAGGTTAGATTGTTTATTTGAGTTTTTTTTTCCTTTTTTGCTTCTTGAGGCAGGCCTGTATTGCTGTGAATTTGTCTCTTAGAACTACACTCACTGTGTCCCAGAGATTTTGGGTTGTTGTGTATTCATTTTCATTTGTATCAAGGTATCTTTTGATTTCTTTCTTGATCTCAGTGTTGACCCATTTACTGTTTAGTAACAGTTTATTCAGCCTCCATGTGTTTACCTGTCTTCAGTTTTATTCCTGTAATTGATTTCTACTTTTGTACCATTGTGGTTACAGAAGATGCTTGATATTATTTGAGTTTTCTTGAATTTATTGAGACTTGTTTCGTGTCCTGACATGTGGTCTATCCTATAGAATGTTCCATGTCCACTTGAAAAGAACCATTGGTTCTTTGGTGGGGTTGCAGACTGGTACGACGACTATGGAAAACAGTATGGAATTTTCTCAGAAAACTAAAAATGGATCTGCCTTTTGACCCAGCAATTCCACTGCCAGGATTATATCCTAAGATCCCTGAAACACTAATCCAAAAGAACCTCTGCACTCCAGTGTTTATAGCAGCACAATTTACAAAAAAAATAGCCAAGAGTTGGAAGCAACCTAGGTGCCCATCAGTAAGTGAGTGGATCCAAAAACTACAGTACATTTACACAATGGAATCCTATGCAGCAGAAAGAAAGAAGGTGCTCCTACCCTTCACAACAGCACGGATGAAACTGGAAAGCTTTATGCTGAGTGAAATACGGCAGGTGTTGAAAGACAAATACCATATGATTTCACCTTTAACAGGAACTTAAACCACAAAACAAACAAGCAAGCAAGATATAACCAAAGACACTGAAATAGAGAACAGGTAGACAGTGACCAGAGGGGAGAGGGGAGGGAATTTCAGGGGAAAAAGGGGGAAGGGTTTACAGGAACTAGTATAAAGGACACATGGTCAACAACTAAGGGGAGTGGAAATGGGAGGGAGGTGGGGAGCACTGGGGGGGGTGGGCTGGGACAGGAGTAAAAGACAGAAAACTGTACTTGAACAACAATCAAATACATTTAAAAAATAAAGTGCAGAAAAAGAGAGAAAAAAAAAGAGAAGAATGTATGTGGTCTGTCCAGAAAAAGTCCAGCCATTGTTAATATAATGAGAATGGTTTGCTGAACATTGATGTAACCTGGTAGCCAAGGTGAGTGGACTGGAATGCAAGTGTGTGAACAATAACAGTTTCACTGTAATAGTCAGTAGTGGCAATAGATGTTATTGAGTGAGCATGTGTACTGTGTGGCCATCACATTCAAAATGACTGAGTCAGTAGAGCAACGAGTCTGTATCAGACTTTGTGTGAAGCTTGAACATTCCTCTGTGGAAAGTATTAGGATGATTCAGAAGGCCACAGCTATGGGCAGCTGGTGATTGGCAGCTTCATCACATCATAACACACCCACTCATGCATCACGTCTTGTGTAGTTTTTTTGTGAAATGTCAAATTACCCAGGTGATGCTGCCCCTGACAGCCCAGATTTGGCACCACATGACTTCTGGCTTTTCCCCAAACTAAAATCACCTTTGAAAGGGAAGAAATTTCAGATTGTTGATGAGACTAAAGAAAATATGATAGGGCAGCTGATAGCAACTGGGAGAACTGTGTGAGGTCCAAGGTGCCTACTTGGAAGGGGACTGAGGTGCCATTGTTCTATGTATAATGTTTTTTGTATCTTGTAGCTTCTTCAATAAATGTGTCTTTTCAGAGTACATGGCTGGATACCTTCTGTACAGACCTCATCATATATGCCCCTCAATAGTAGATCTTGAGCGGGTTAAGCTAAATGAAATAAATCAGGTAAAAACAAATACTGTATGATCTCACTTATGTGTGAAATTGAAACAACCAAATTCATGGAAAAAAAAGTCAAATTTGTGATTGTTAGAGCTGGGGAGTTGGGTGAGGCAATCAGGTGAAGGTGGTTAAAGGTGTAAACTTTCAGTTATAACTAAGTACTGGTGATGTTATGTACAACATGATAACTGTAGTTATTTAGCACTTCTGTCTAGTATAGTTATATACTTTATACTGGACAGTATAAAAGTTATAAAGAGAATAGTTCCTAAGACTTCCCCTAACAAGGAAGAACATATTTTTGTATGTATACAAGGTGATGATGCTAACTAAACTTGTTATGGTAATCATTTCTCAATATATGTATGTCTAGTCACTATGCCATATACCCTAACATTATGCTGTGTTGTATGTCAATTATGTCAATAAAAGTGTATAAAGAAATCTCTTTGGTAAGGGGATTGGCAGGAAAAAAAAAGAAAAAGAAAAAAGTAAAGAAACATTCTGCAGGCACTAAACACATTCTTCTATTGGCCTTAGATTTGATGTCTTCCTTTAGTGGCCATGCGGGCTTGGGGCGCCAATTGCTACCTCCTGTTGTACAGATCTCTGCCCACTTGCCCGTCAAGTACCACAATTAATTTGATGTATTTTTCTTTTATCCTTCCAGCTGAATCCTTCAAGGAATTTGCTGAATTACTCAGTGAGGTTGAAAACGAAAGGATGATGATGGTAGGTCACTAACACTGGGCCCGGAGCCTAGATCATTGCTGTTATTGGGGAGTGTTCCTGTCATCATGGTTAGATGAATGCTTTGCTGGTTTGGTTTCTGTCTCATGGCTGCCTGGTACTATAAAGACAGTAAAGAAATTTGCCCTGGCTGGTGTGGCTCAGTGGATTGAACACCAGCCTTTGAACCAAAGTGTTGCTAGTTTGATTCCTAGTCAGGGCATATGCCCGGTTGCGGGCCAGGTCCTCAGTAAGGAGCGTGCAAGATGCAACCACATGTTGATGTTTCTCTTCCTCTCTCCCCCTCTTCCCCTCTCTCTAAAAGTAAATAAAATATTATTTTAAAAAGACAGGAAATAGATCTGGTTATTTTATCTCAAGCTCTATCTAAAGCTGTGAGAGTTTAACACTGGGTACAGAGAAATTAGTGTGGAAATCCTATTCCTATTCATTTCAGTGAGGAAGGGTTTCAGAGAACATTAAACTGGGCTGTTGAATATGCTCACTAAAATTGTAGTCTTTAGTGATCTTAAGCAAATTATTAATTTATGTTTTTGCTTCCAGAAATAATTTGGGCTTAATTTATATTGGTATATGATTGTTTTATTTAAATCTACATGAAAACTTTTTCTTACATTTAAAGTCTAATTTTTTAAATATAATACATTTTAATAATCACAGCAATTTTAGTTTTACGGGAAAATTGAGTGGAAAGTACAGAGACGTTTCATATACTTCCTTTCTCTCCCTACTCTACCGCTTTCCACATCCAGTTTCCCCTATTTTTAACATCTGGCAATTGTGGTACATTTGTCTTAGTTCTTGAGCCAGTATTGACACAGTGTTATTAACTACAGTTCGTAGTTTACATTGGGCTTTACTCTTTATGGTGAACATTCTATGGGTTTTGACAAATGTGTAATGATGTGGATTCATAAATAAAGTATCGTCATACAGAATGTTTTCAGAAACCTAAAAAGTCCCCTGTTGTCAACCTATTCATCCCTTCTTCCCTTCTCTTATGTATGAACCCCGGGCAAACACTGATCTTTCCTTTTACTGCATTTTCCCTTTTCTAGAATGTCATATCGTTGGAGTTATACAGTATGTATGTAGCCTTTCCAGATTTGCTTCTTTCACTTAGCAATTGTATTAAAGATCCTTCATGTCTTTTCTCTTTTCATGGTTTGATAGCTCATTTCCTTTTATCATTGATATTTGTATTCTATTATATGGATGTACCACAGATTGTTTATTCTTTCACTGATTGAAGGAAATCTTGGTTGCTTTCAGTTTTGGAAATTATGAATAAAGCTGCCATACACATGTGCGCAGATTTTTGGGTGGATGTAAATTTTCAACTCCTTTCAGTAAATTCCAAAGAGTGCAGTTGGTGCATTGCTGCAGAGTAAGTCTAGTTTTATAAAAAAATGCCAAACTCTTCCAAAGTGATGATAACATTTGCATTTCTACCAGCAGTGAATGAGGCTTCTTGTTATTTCACATCCTTGCCAGCATTTGATGCTGTCAGTGTTTCAGATTTTCCCATTTTAATAGTTATATTGGAGATATCTCATTGCTGTTGTAATGTTCATTTTCCTGATGACATATAATATGGAGCATCTTTTTAATGTGTTTACTTGCTATCTGTAAATCATTTTTTTGATTTTTAAAATTTAATTGTTGTTCAAGTACAGTTTTCTGTCTTTTACTCCCATCCCAGTGCCCCCCTCCCCGTGCTCCCCACCTCCCTGCCATTTCCACCCCCCTAGTTGTTGTCCATGTGTCCTTTATACTAGTTCCTGTAAATCCTTCACCTTTTCCCCTGAAATCCCCTCCCCTTTCCCCTCTGGTTGCTGTCCCCCTGTTCTCTATTTCAGTGTCATTATTTTTATTTTGCTTGCTTGCTTGTTTTGTTGTGTAGGTTCCTATTAAAGGTGAGATCATATGGTATTTGTCTTTCACTACCTGGTTTATTTCACTCAGCATAATGCTGTCCAGTTTTGGTGAGTTGTTAGAACTTTGTAGAGGACAACAAAGAATCTGCCTTCTCTTTCTCTGATAATATGACTTCCTATTGGAAGACCAGTTTTGTAAGCCCATTTATTCTAATATCAAGAGTTCTTTCACCTGTAAGTAACCACTCTGCTTTTCAACACTGTGATACTGACTTCTCAGGGTACTGCTTTCATTTCACCTAGGCCTCTAGAAAAGTAGCGTCGAAGGAAGGGCTTGGAGGTAGAGCCATTAGAGACTATTAGGCTCTAATAATGGCCATGCCACTAATGCACCACATTTTGCTGTGTATAATGCGCAGCCACATTTTTGGCCCAAACTTTCAGGAAAAAAAACTTTTGTTTTAATAATTTTTATATTCAATTATTTATTTATTTATATTTAGATACCTACTTTTTGTATTACAAAGTAATTTCATCATTTATTATTGAACATATTATGATGCAAGAAACTATATGTAACAGATAATTATAAAACACAAGAACAGATACAAGGTATCTCAGGTACTACCAATGTATAATGTACATCCTTATTTTTCTCTAAAAAATTTGGGCAAAAAGTGCACATTATACATGGCAAAATATGGTACTTATTGATTTTAGACTAATCACTTATTTTGCAGATATAAGGAATATGGAAGTGTTTTATTAATAGCAAAAAATACTGATTTATTAGTTCTTTCTAGTTATCTTTTGTTGCTCCCAGTATTCTGCTTGTGGAGATTTCACTTGGGAATTTTATCAGTTTAAGAGATTTGCTTCTACGGATCCTGAGTGACGAATATGGGTAGTTTCCTTGGAGCCTGGTAGATGACCCACTAGCTAAGCCACACTCCACTAAGTGTTTTTTTTTCTCTGCCTGAAGAGTTTGTGAACTGCTGCCAATGTTGATCTCAAAGGCATTCACCCCCATTTCATTCAGATACCATTAGAGAGCTCAGCTGTACTTCTCTTCAGCTGTAGTTGTTTCTTGATGGCTTTTATTTACCCAATTCCAAAGCTCTAAAATATTGAACTAGGATTCATCTTTTGAGATGTTGTTTTTCTCACCCTCCTTGCTGGCTCTTTGCCAAAGGACTGACTCATTTTCTTCTGTCTTTAATTATGTTGTGCCCTTTTGTCCCTACAACTCTTCAATCATGTATTGAGTGTTGGCTCCCCATTTCCCATTTAATTTCAGGAATGCTATGGAGGTTAGGCTCAATGAGGCCTTTCACAACATGCCAGGAATTCATTGCTTGACTGCACCTCTCCCATTTCCTGGAACTGTGGTAAAAGGACTCCTATACCCTAATATGGATAATGTGGGAGGTGTTAATTAGCTTTTTATGCTTTCTATAAGAAGAGTCCAAAAGAAGCTTTAGAGGAACAGGAAGGAAGTTCAAAGCCCTTGCATGTGATAATTGCAAATGTTCTAGTCATTCTCAGAAATTTAAATTATGGAAGGAACTGTGTGTGGAAGAAATGAAGGGGAATATCCCAGCTGTGATTTCTTCAACAGTACCCTAGGGGAGGTTGTAGAACTTCAGAAGGTGGCCTTTAAAAGTCTGGATGACAGACTTCCTCTATGATTAAAGATGGGATGCATGCTTAGATGCCTTTATGACTCTAAAGGGGACTTTATAGGCAGCATTCAAGGGTCTGTGTTTGAGAAATGCCAAGAATAGCCTAAAGAGGCCCATGATATTTAAAACAGTGTATCCTTGTTGCCTTCTTTTAGCAATTGGTTCATCATCAATGATTCCTAAGCAGTTTTGCACAATGGGATTGAATACCATCTATATCCCACTAAAATGTCTTATCTTGGGCTTAATTCAATAGAAACCTGATTAGATAAACTCACTAAAGTGTTGAGAATATCATTTATTATCCTGAGGATCCTACCCTGAGATAATAGGTAGGAACTTTTCTCCTAGTGGGGCTTTGACTGGGTATGAGTTTGCCCACTGACTTGAACCTTGACTCATACTTGGACACAAAACAGGAAGTCCAAAGTGCCTTCAGGACCTGGATAAAATAATTGTATTAATACCCCAACTTGCTATGCTTTTTGGTGGTAGTTTAAAAAATGGCTTCCTAGTTTGGAGAATATGGGACTAGTCAAAATTGGCTTTCTACTCTGTCTTCTATTTTTATGAAGATCTATTTTGTCTGATTGATAACTGTATGTCTCATCTGACTAGGAAGACAGTTGCTCATTTGCCCATCTTGTAATAAAACAAAATTAATGCAGTGGGTCCTAAAATCCAGCCCTTCAGATGTATTTGCCGAGGTCCTCTGATGAAGTGCCAGTAATTCACACCACTGAAGAAACAAACCCCACTTTTTGCCTTGGGCAGATGCCTTCTCCCAAGAGGTTTACATGAAAACAAAGCTTTGTATCTCTCTGTGCCCCTTGAGCAAGGGGTCCAGGTTGGAGATGATGTTTTTATATTTCCAGAAGCATATCAATGCCAATATTTTAGCACCCAGACAGGGTGTTTCTATCAGCATCTGAGCATTTACAGTTAGGTAATTGGAAGGCCTGGTCTAGTGTTCTCTGCGATGTTTTCATATATGGCAAATTCTGAAGTAAATGTTCTGGTTTGATGGCACACCGGGACAAGACTGGAAACAATTTATCCCAGGATTTATCCTGATGCTGTTACTGCTAACTCATTTGCCTCCCATGAAATGGTTTGTGCTTGGCCTTTCCATGTATTTTCCATTCCCTTTGTCTTCTTACTACCCACACTTCAGGCCTCCTGTGTCTGCTTCTGGACATGACTCTGGATATTTATCAGTGAAAATCTCTGACCAGACTACTGGTAGAGAGAATTACCCCTAATATCCCTTCTCCAATGTCCTCTCAAAGCATTTGATTTTAAGGGACCAAGATAGGAAGACAACAGTAACAAAATCAAACAAGCCAGCCTTAGCAGTTAACATTTTGTAGGATGGTGTGTTACAAGGAAATGCCCTAGTAACACAGAATCTGATTTTCGCTAATTTAATAGTTTTCTTGTGTGTTCTTTTTTTTCTCTAGGTACACAATGCTAGTGATCTGCTGATTAAACCCCTGGAAACTTTTCGGAAGGAGCAAATAGGCTTCACCAAGGTACATTTTCTCCTCACGCATAAAATATATACTTTTTACAGCAATTTAATAGTTGTTCAGCATTCATTTTTAAGTCTTTTGTGGTGAGAAGGGATTGTCTCTGTAAGAAACCTCATAATCAAAAAAAAAAGAGAGAAAATTAATTGGCTTCTGGCTGTGCTTCCAACTAGCTTTGTATCTGTGGATGAGATACTTCTCTTGGGGCTTCAGGTTCTCCATCTGGCAAATGAGGAGCTTGATAATAAATAACTATTATTTAAGGCCTACTTACTACATACTGAGCACTGGGCCAGATGCTTTACATTCATTCTCTAATCCCAACAATCCTGTGAGGTTCTGGCGTTATCAGCAGATACATCTGAAGGACTAGATTTTAGGACCCATTTACAAATGAGCCCTGAGGTTTGGACAAGGTAAAGGACATGACCACAGCTATATAGTTAGTTAAGTGACAGGAGCCAGGATTTATTTATTTATTCTTTTAAAGATTTTATTTATTTATTTTTAGACAGAGGGGAAGGGAGGAAGTGAGGGTGAGAAACATCAGTGTCTGATTGCCTCTCATGTGTCCCCTACTGGGGACCTGGCCAGTGACCCAGGCATGGGAATTGAACCAGTGACCTTTCATTTTGCAAGTCGGCACTCAGTCCACTGAGCCACACCAGCTAGTGTTTTGTTCTTTCCTACAATGTTAGGTAATAGCTTCTGAATTGCTATGAGATGATTGGCTTCCCAAGCATGGAATTATGGGCCAGATGATTTCACAGGTGTTGTGTCCATTAGAGGGTTTCCCCCCACTCAGGGGAAGCTGTTCAGGTGTGACTCCTAACTAACTTTCTACTTTACCCAGAACAGTTTCCCTTGAATTTGTTTCCTGTGGTAGATTTTTGGGGCAATATTTCTTTTAAAGGAGGAGTCTGTTGGTTAAAAAAATTACAAACCACCATTTTATGCAAAAACATGATAGCTGTCCTTTTCTAATGTAATAGGTAGGATATGTCTCTTAACCTGTCTATGGCAGTTTGCATATTTATGCAATTAGATGACATTGGTCTTCTGGTTTTCTTTTAATTTTAATGTGTAATCTGCAGTTTCATCAGACTGCTTGCATTTTACCACCATTAAGCATTTTAAAAATGGTGCTTAGATTTTGCATTTTGAAATTTTAAATGATATATAATCCACATACACATATAATTAAATGAAAATCATATAATAGGATGTGTGGAAAAGCTCACCAGTCTTCATCTTTCTATACTCCTCACAGGCATTCATTTTTCATTTTTATTATCATTTTTAACAATTTTCATTTTTATTATCTTGGCAATTTCATATATTTGAAAAATATGCTTATGGCTATTTCTTGGTTTATCAACTTCAGAAATTATTTTTTCATGCTATGAATACAGAACATCATTGCTCACACCTTCCTCTTTCCCTCTTCCAATTTTTGATGATTATAATATTTTTTCCATTATTCTATTGCTTTCCTCATTACTTTAAATACTATACTTAAACCCTTATCTCTTATGCTGTCAGCTTTGGACTATAGCTTTGCAAGATGAAGGTATTAGCACCTCTGTCTTTCTTTACTGCTTTTTAACCCTCAACTCTCATTAGTCACATCCTCATTTGTCACTGTTAGCATTGATGACATTCCTTTTCTAGCCTGGAACCTTAGTTAAGTATTCTTGGCAGTTATTATTAGGCACATTTTATAGTGGCAAAAGCAAGTGGGATTTGAACTCAGGTTTCTCGGCTCCAAGCCTATGTATTTTGACGTTTCTTGAGAGCTTGTTTGGAGGTTCTAGCAGGGGAGCGCAGCTACTCGTATACCCTTGACCGAAGACCGGTCCTCTCCTCTAGTTGGGAAGGTCGTCCTCTTTGACCGAGCGTGCAGCTTCGGGAGGGACACACATGGATTGGTGAGGGAGGAAGGGGACACCTGCCTAGCCAGCCAGATCAGCCAAATCAACCCTGGCGATCAATGGGGTGACAGATGTCGCAGCCAGATTGCCCTCACATCCTTGACGACGTTTCTTATATTGGGTTCATGTAAGTATTTATTTCTGTGACTAGGATAGGTCAAGGATGATCCCCTTCTTTATCCCTTTCTTCTGATTTCTTGTCTGCTGGCTTTAGAATTCTTTGCCCACTTACACTAAACTCCTGTTGGTTAACTCCTTCTCTCCCTCTCATATCTCTAAAGTTCTAGCACATGCACAGTTTGTGGGTCCTCCCCCATGTATATATTTTAGCTCTCAATTAGTAGAACCCTTTCCACCACTACTTCCCTTCTCACCACCATGTGACCCCCCCAAGGTCAAGGGAGGACAAATAAGGCTCAGTCCATCTCGTTTCATAATGGGTCTTTCTTCCTGCAGTGCAGAATGCTGGGCCATCCACTGGAGGCTGCAGAATAAAGACTCAGTCATCCCCCTTAGACACATGACAGGGAGAGCATTTGTACTCTTTGATTCATATTTTTGAGGTCTTGTCAGAATTGCCCACAGTATGATGTTTTCAGTTCCCTTTCAAGGATGCCCTTGCCAGAGAGGAACCGCTGCTGAATTGAGCCTTTGTGTAGTCTCTGGTGGGACCAGGGCCAAACTGTCTAACACATCTGAGGATGTATTTAGCCCATTTTTTGGAGAGTTGGAGCTGTTGTGGAAGCTATGATAGTGTGTTCTCACCCAAGAAGGCCTTGGCAGCAAGACACAGGATTGTCAGGCTTGTTGATGTTTCTCCTCTGGGAACAGAGATTATAGAAAGAAGTTTAGGAAAAGCACCTGCTCTGGAGGTAGATGGGGCTGAAAACAATACAGAAGATGGAACAAGCCACAACCCTGATAGGGTAGACGCAGCCCAAGGTATCAGTGTGCCCTGCAATCCAAAGGCCAGTACATGCCCTGGGAGAGGGGAAAATGCTACAGGAGCTAAACTAGGGACAGTATTCCTTAAGTGATTTCCAAGCCAACAGCAAATATTTTACAAGCCTAATAATAGTAATTACTGCTTACTAGGTACTTGCTCTGTGTTATCATGGCTAAGCATTATTATCCATATCCTACTGATGAGAAAGTCAAGACACACAATGATCAAATAACTGTCCAGTAACACATACGTGATATATAATATCAGGTTGTTAACAGAAGTGAGTTTCATCCAGATTTTTGTTACTCTAGGAACTGTGCACTTCCCACTGCACCACACTTTGAACTTAGCTTCGTGGGGATGCTATGGAAGGCTCGAAAAGAAAAGATGAATGAGGCCTATTAAGGACTGAGTGGGTGAATGCATTGCGATGTGTTTGTATTACTTTACAGCCATGAGATGAGTGAACTAGAGCTGCTGTTTACCATGAGATGGATGAAGCTAACAAATCCAGGGCTAGGCAAAAGTAGGTTAATAATAAGTAATACAGTAGTCAGTAAAAGGAAAATAATACAAGAATAAATTGTTTTGCATACTCACAACTGTAAACCTACTTTTGCCCTGCCCTGTATAAGATTGAGGGGAAAAACAGTCCTAAAAGCAGTAGTACCTACTGTATGAGCCATTTCTATAAAGTTCAAAAACAGGTAAAACTAAGTGATGGTGTTAGAAGCCAGGATAGCGGTTACGCCAACGTGGGGGTGTTCGTGACAAAAACAGGCACGAGAGAGCCTTTAAGAATGTTGTTAATGTTTCGTTTTTTTGATTTGAGTGCTGATTACACAAGTATGTTCAGCTGTGAATATTTATTCAGCTTTGTGCAGAGTATTTTCTATAATATCTCATAATTTTTAAACATTCAAAAAAGAACATTGATATTTCTTTTTTATAAAAGATTTTATTTATTTACCTTTAGAGGGGAAGGGAAGGAGAGAGGGAGAGAAATATCAATGTATGGTTGTCTCTCGTGCGCCCCCTGCTGGGAACTGGCCTATAACCGAGGCATGTGCCCTGACTGGGACTTGAACCGCGATACTCTGGTTCGCAGGCCCGTGCCCAATCCACTGAGCTACACCAGCCAGGGAACATTGATATTTCTTCATCGCATGTCTTCCATTGAAATTCTGGTGTGTATGTCCATGTAAGGGAAGCACTATGGTTCATCCTCCTCATAATCTTCACATGTGGACCTTCCTCTACTGTTAGGCTTTTGCTGCCTTTCCCCACAGAGGTAATTTCCCTAATCAATACTTAGTGTTGTTCTACATAGTGCAGTTGTTAATCTGCGGACTCTGGATCCAGATGATGACCTGGGTCTGCATCCCAGCTCTTCAGCATCCAGGTGTTGAAGAGTTTCGGCAAGTCGCTTCACTTCTGTGGGTCTTAGCTTCCTTATGTATATTGAACAATAGTACCTACCTTATAGAGTTGTTGTGAGCAGTGAAAAGTGTTACTATAGAATATTTAGGACAGTGTCTGACACGGAGTAAACATACTGTGCTATTACTGCTTTTCACATCTATAAAAAAGGACAAATTCTTCATGTATTCTTTTTGTACCTTGGCTTTTTTCCACTCAAAATTATAGACAGGGTGGGTAAGAGTAGGTTTACAGTGTTCATATGGAAAACAATACAATGATTAATAAGTAATGATACAAGAATAAGCTGTATTCACCTACTTACAACTGTAAACCTACTTTTGCCCACCCTTATCTATGATGTCCAGCCTGTGTTCATATATTTAACTGGAGTTCTTTCATTTTTATTGCTACACAGTATTCCATTGTGAAAATATATCATGATTTCTTTAAGCATTCTCTTGTTGATTCATGAGCCAGTTGCTTCCATTTTATGCTAGTACAAGCAGTTCTCCTATAAAACCGGAGTACATGTCTTCTTGTGCACATTTGAAACTTTATAACCAAGAAATAGAATGTCTGCATTGTAGGGCATGCACATCTTTATGAGATATATTGCCAACGTGATCTCCAAGTGGTTGTGCCAATTGATGTCGTCACTTGCGGTACAAAAATGTTTTTATTCCACATCCAGGGCAAAATAAGCTGATTCAGGAAGACACAAGGGAATTCAGTTCAGCAAATATGTCTTTACTCTGTATACAGAACACAAATCTACTCTCTTGCAAACATAGGCTGATGTGATTATGTTATTGATCAGATCCTTTTACAAGGTAGTCTATCCCTAAAAATAGAAAAGCGGCTGCATTTAGTTTGGAAAGTAGAGAGTTAAAAGCCAGTGTCATCCCCACTGTTAATGGTATAGAATGGATCCTGCCTCGGGAGGAGGTCACGTCTGTTTTCTAGCTCCCTTGCCATCCCTCACTACAGCAGAAGGGAATTGCATCATTGAACAGAAAGATACAAAAGTTCTTTTCTCCCTTCTGCAATGAAAATGAGGCTGTTATCTGCTCCTGTCCTCCACCTCATTGTCCTTTCTGTGTGAAGTACTGTAGGGTGTATTTGTAATTACAAGGGTGACCTTGCTGAAATGAGCCAGACTAAAGTAAGCTTGTAACCCCGTTCTGATAGCAGCTGGCCACAAAGTCACCTCTGTAGAGGGTAGGTGATGCTGCATGTGTCCCCTCAAATTGGATTGTAATTTGTGGATTCTGCTTCTTTTTTTAAAGAAATGTCAAATGTTCTGTATCTGAGTTGTCCACTAAGTAGCGTGTAGCCACACGAGGCTAGTGCACAATTGAAATGTGTTTAGTGTGACTGAGGAATTGAATTTTAAAGATTATTTAATTAGAATTACTTTAAATTTAATAGCTACCTGTGGTTAGTGGCTACCATTTAGGTCTTATCAACTTAAAAATATTTTGTTGATAGAGTAGATAAAACAGCTATGGTACATTTATACAATGGAGTACTACTTGGCCATAAAAATGAAGAAAATTTTATTCTTTGTGACAGCATGGGTGGATCTGGAGAACACTATGCTAAGTGAAATAAGCCAGTCAGAGAAAGGCAAATGGAATATGATTTCACTTGTATGTGGAATCTAATGAACAAACTGAACTAACAAACAGAATAGGGACAGATTCATAGATAGAGAGCAGGCTGACAGCTCTGGGGGGAAGAATAGGGGCATGGTGGAAGGATTGAGCAAAAAAGAAAAAGAACTGAAAAAAATTTGTCTATACAAGAAGGTACGGGAACTAACAGTAGTTCAGTACTTACTATACATTGGAGCCTATACTGAATTTAATTCTCACAGTACCCTGTGAGAAGATATTATTCATGTTTTATAGGTGAAAAAACCAAGGATCAGAGGAGGTAAGAACTGTCTATGGTTACACAGGTTACAAAAATAGCAGGGCCATGATTTAAATTCAGGTCTGTCTGGTCTCTCCAGTTTCAAAAGCTAATCCCTTTGTTCTGTATGGTATGGGTATAATTTTCTTCCTGCTCCTTGACTCCCACTATAAACTAGACAAGTATAAAATTAAATGCCTTCTAACATAGGTAATTGCAGACTCTTAACTGTTAATTTGCATGAACAAATGGGTTGGTTGAAGCTTCAGTATATTAAAACTTAAGGGCTAGTATGATGCTGAGGAGGGACAAAGTGGCCAGGGACAAAGTGACTGAGTCAGTAAGTTGGGCTTTTTGTTAACTTGCAGCCACAAATCATTCATATATCAGGTAGACTTCATTCAAGTTTTTAAAAAAGTTCAGCCCCTTGAAAAATGTCAAGTGAATGAGAAGACAAGCCATAGTTTGGGAGAAAACATTTGCAACATGCATGTCTGATAAAGGACCAGGATCCAAAATATACAAAGAACTTTTTTTAAATTTTATTTTTTAGTTACCATTTAGATTCAATATTGTTTTATATTAGTTTCAGGTGTACAGGATAGAGGTTACACAGTCATTTACTTTATGAAGTGATCACCCCTGATGTTTTCAGTACTTACATGGCACCATATATAATTATTACAATATTATTGACTCTATTTCCTGTGTTGTACTTTATATCCCTGTGACTATTTTATAACTACCAATTTGTACTTCTTAATCCCCTTATCTTTTTCACTCAGTACCTGAACCCCCCTCCTCTCTGGCAACCATCTGTTTGTTCTCTGTATCTATGAGTCTGTTTCAATTTTGTTTGTTCATTTATTTTGTTCATTAGATTCCATATGTAAGTGACATAATATGGTATTTGTCTTTCTCTGACCGAATTTCTTCACTTAGCATAATACCCTCTAGGTCCATCCATACTGTTGCAAATGGTCATATTTCATTCTTTTTTATGGTCAAGTAATATTCCATTGCATATATGTGCCACAACTTTACAAAGAACTCTTAATACTCAACAGTGAAAAAGCAAACAACTGGCTTAAAAGGTGGGTTAAAGACCTTAACAGATACCTCACCAAAGAAAATATACAAATTGCAAATAATCATATGAAAAGGTGTTTCACATCATATGTTATTAGGGAAGGGCAAAGTAAAATAACAGTGAGATACCACTACACACTTATTGGAAGGGTATAATCCAGAACACCAACACCAAATGCCAGTGAGCATGAGGGGCATCAGGAACTCTCATTCAGTGGTGATGGGAATGCCAAGTGGTACAGCCACTTTGGAAGACAGTTTGCCAGTTTCTTAGGAAACTATGTATACTCTTACCATGTGATCCAGCAGTGGTAGTCCTTGGTATTTACCCAAAGGAGTTGAAATCTTATGTCCATACAAAATGCTCAACATGGATGTTTTTATCAGCTTTCTTCATAATTGCTGAAACTCAGAAGCAACCAGGATGATGTTCTTTTTAATTTATTTTTTATTGATTATGCTGTTACAGTTGTTCTATTCCCCCCCTTCATTCCCCTCCACCCTATCCCCCCGTCCCCACCATTACCCCCCTTTAGTTTATGACCATGTGTCTCAAGTTCTTTAGATTCTATATTTCCCATGCTATTCTTGCCCCCCCATCTATTTTCTATCTACTGTCTATGCTACTTATTTTCTGTACCTTCTCCCCCCTTCTCCTCCTCCCACTCCCCTGTTGCTAACCCTCCATGTTATCTTCATTTCTATGGTTCTGCTCCAGATCTAGCTGTCCTCTTAGTTTGCTTTTGTTTTAGGTGTGGTTGTTAATAACTCTGAGTTTGCTGTCCTTTCACTGTTCATATTTTTTATCTTCTTTTTCTTAGATAAGTACCTTTCACATTTCATATAATAAGGGCTTGGTGATGATGAAATCCTTGAACTTGACCTTATCTGAGAAGCACTTTATCTGCCCTTCCATTCTAAATGATAGCTTTGCTGGATAGAGCAATCTTGGTTGTAGGTCTTTAGATTTCATGACTTGGAATACTTCTTTCCAGCCCCTTCTTGCCTGTAAGGTCTCTTTTGAGAAATCCACTGACAGTCTGATGGGGACTCCTTTGTAGGTGACTGTCCCCTTATCTCTTGCTGCTTCTAGGATTCTCTCCTTTATTTTAATCTTGGCAAATGTAATGATGATGTGCCTTGGTGTGTTCCTTCTTGGGTCCAACTTCTTTGGGACTCTCTGAGCTTCCTGGATTTCCTGGAAGTCTATTTCCTTTGCGAGATTGGGGAAATTCTCCTTTATTATTTGTTCAAATAAGTTTTACACTGGTGGCTGTTTCTTTCCCCCTTCTGGTACCCCTATAATTCGGATGTTGGAGCATTTAAAGATGTCCTGGAGGTTCTTAAGATTCTCCTCATTTCTTTGAATTCTTGCTTCTTCACTCTTTTCTGTTTGGCCATTATTTGCTTTCTTCTGGTCCACTCCATTGATTTGAGTCCCAGTTTCCTTTTCATCGCCATTGGTTTCCTGTGCAATTCCATTCATTTCAGTTAGTTTCACCTTCATATGTTTCTCTAATTTGTGGCTATAATCAACCAGTTCTGTGAGGATCCTGATCACCGGTGTTTTAAACTGTGCGTCTGAGAGTTTTGCTATTTCTTCATCGCTTAGATTTATAGGCTCTGGGGCTTTGAGTTCTTCTTGAGCCATTTTTGGTCTTTTCGTGCCCTTTAAGTATGAGGAGCGGAGCCTTGGACTCCCAGGTCGCTGGGTTGTGACTCTGTATGTGGTGGCAGGGTCAGAGCGGGGAAATGGCGGCCCCCTCTGCTGTTTCTGGCAGCTGGGTGAAGAGCAGAGCCTTAGGTTGTTCACCGGGGAAGGGCCACTTAGGTCGCTGGATTATGACGCTGAATGTGGAGGCAGGGTTAGAGCGGGGAAATGGCGGCGCCCTCCACCGTTGCTTGCTGCTGGGGCTGCTGGCTCTCGTCCAATCGCCCACTCCCTCGCTGCTTGTCTATCCACAAACGAATGCACGACCAGTCAACCCGCAGCCCTGCTCCCTCACTGTTTCCCCCGATTGCTTGGTGTGTTGCCCACCAGGTCCAATCCTGCGCCTGGATTCCACACGCCTGAGTCCCTCTGACCGAGTTTTCCAGTGCTACCCTGCTCTGCCAGCTGCTGGTTTCGCCCCTCTTACCGGTCAGGCTGAAGAATTCGTTGTTATCAGACTTCCAAAAAGTTCAATTTTCTGTGTTCCGGCCGTGTTTTCTGTTGCCTCTAAACTTTAGTTGTCTCTAAACTTGGTTGTGTGAGGAAGCATGGCATTTCCACCTATGCCTCCATCTTGGCGGAAGTCCAGGATGTTCTTTAGTGATGAGTGAAACGTAAAGTGTGGTACACCCAGACAATGCCATACTATTCAGAACTGAAAAGAAATGAGCTATAAAGCCATGAACATCCACAGAGGAAACTTAAATGTATATTGCTAAGTGAAAGAAGTCAATCCAATGAAACTACAAACTGAATGATTTCAATTGCATGACATTTTGAAAAAGGAAAACCTGTGGAGACAGTAAAAAGAGCAGAGGTTGGTAAGGGAAGGAATGAATAGATACAGTACAGAGCTTTTGGCAGCAAAAATATTGTATATGATACCATAATGATGAATATAGGCATTATACATTTGTTCAAACCACTAGAATGTAAAAAACACTAGGAGTGAATTCCAGTGTAAAGTATGGACTTTGGCTGATTTTGATGTGTCAATGTCAATTAATCAATTGTAGCAAATGTACTGTTCTGGTGGGGGACATTGATACTGGGAGAGGCTCTTCCCGTGTGGGGGCAGGGCATATATGGGAACTCTCTACCTTGTATTTAATTTTGCTATGAACTACCCTTTGTGCAGGCGGAGTGATTCAGGACTATATTTGAGGAAGTCAAAACTGCCAAGACCAATGTAAAAGCAAATACTCTTGTTTTTCTTTTTCTACCCAGGAAATAGAGAGATTGGGCACATGGAACCTGGCACTGTGTCCTTCATTCTCAGTTCCGAGCAAACTAAATTAAAACTAAAGACATCTTAATCTATGCCTTCTCTCCCATGTCTAGGAGCGGAAAAAGAAATTTGAAAAGGATGGTGAGAGGTTTTATTCTTTGCTGGATCGGCACTTACATCTGTCTTCCAAAAAGAAAGAATCTCAGTTACAAGAGGTATGTTCAGAAGCGTGTCCCCATCTTTCCTTGCAAGCTATACCTTGGTAATAATGGTAGCTTCCTATTGCAAAGCTTTCCTCATACTGTGCCTCAACTGAGAGTCATGTATAATAGTCGCGTTTGCTGTTAGAACCATGGCCTGGCACTCACACACCATGAGTTCTCAAGCCAGCTTCTCTATGGTCTCATGGTATGACTGAATAAGATGTTCCTGTCTTCGTCTGAGTACCCGTCTGTCCAAGGAGGAGTGGTACTCTGTGATCTCCAGAATCTCACCCAGTTCTAAGTTTCTGATTCTAGATTCCACGAGGATAGAGTTGAATGTTTAAGTCCTTCACTGGGACTACAGCTTATATGGCACTTGTGTTGATTTCAGTTCAAAGAAGTCACTACTTGTTGAGTGCCTACTACAGGCCAGGCATATGCTGGATGCACCAGGACTACAGAGACAATAAATAAGGACAGCTCACCGTGAAGATCAGAATACATGACTCTTTCACGAGTAGAATTTTTTACATACTGTAACATGAATGTGTATGTGGTGCCCTTGTTGGGCTGGGAAAGTATTTGCAGGATAAACAACATTGAATGTGGAGGATTGCCTTTGTGGAAGAATGCTGCCTTCCAATTTGAGGCGGTCATTGAATAACAAGGAAACTGATGCACAGAGTGGAGAAATGGACCCTTCAAGTGGAGGGTAATCATCCCAAGGATGCAAAACATAGAGGATGATATTTGGGAAATAGTTTGACCAGAATTTGCATTGCTACTGGAGGGTAATGAAATACAAGTTAAGATCAAGTAAGTTGAGGCGGTACTGTGGAGTAATAGGGTCAGGAGTTTGTATTGAATTCTGTTGGCTCTGAGAGAATCAGTGAAGGCCTTTGGTTGTGCAAAGATTCCTTTAAACATTGTTTTTACTTATTTATTTTTAGGAAGAGATGGAGAAAGAGAGGGAGAGAAACATCAATGTATGGTTGCCTCTTGCATGCCCCCAACTGGGGACCTGGATCTGGCATGTGCCCTGCCTGGGAATTGAACCAGCAACCGTTTGGTTTGCAGGCCGGCACTCAATCCACTGAGCCACACTAGCCAGGGCTACTTCAGGAATCTTAAACTGGCTGGGGCTATAGGATGAATTATATTTGGAAGAGACTAGAAGCTGGAAACCAAGTTAGGAAACTATTAGTGATCCTAGGAGAGAGGGACTGAGTCAGAAGAGAAGCACTGGGGAAGGGAATGAAGGAATTAACTGATTAAGACTTTTTTAAATGGAAAACTGGATCTGTGTATTAGTTAGAAGATTCTGTAACATGGAGATATTGTAGATTCAGATATGAAAGGTGAACCCAATTGAGTAAGGTAATAGACACAAGCTGTGAATATTCTTAGAAATCATGTTGTCCGAGGTCACAGACATTTTGGCAAAGTTAAAGCTCATCTCCAGACACTTGATATAGTGAGTATCCATCACATCATGTGATGTGCTTCCAGATGATGAGTCAAGAGCCTCAGTGATGGATGGACTCAGTATTGAGACGGCAAAGGACTATTTGTTTCTCGTAAAGTGGAACTAAGTACTAATCTGGAGTCTTCTGCGATTTACTTTCACACAATTTGGTTTTCTTCCTTTTTCATCTATTCTGTGCCGAAGTTCCTATGTACAAAAGAGTTAACATAACAGTCCAGAGACCACTGTGCATCAAAATGTCTGCTTACAGGAATTGCTCTTGGCAGGTGTCTGGGAACTTGGCTGGTAAGCAGTTCCTACACAGATATAAGTTTCCCTAAACGGAAGTGACTCAGAGTGCCTAGCCTGCCTGTACAAACAATGTGCTTTATGATGAACACCTTCTTTTCTTCCGGGAGTCTGGCATTTGGTACACATCCAAGCAGAGGATGCCTGTGTACATCCCCCAGGAAAAACCCAGGACCTTCGGTCTCTAATGGGCTTCCTTGGTAGACAGCATTTCATGGGCTGTCCTAATCTCTTGCTGGAGGCATTGAGTTTGACCTGTGCGATCCTGGAAGCATGAACCTGGTTTCCTTTGGACTTCACCCCATGTATCTCTTTCCTTTGATGATTTTGTCTGTGTCCTTTCACTAAAATAAATCTTAGTCCTGAGTAGGACTGTATCCTGAGTCCTGTGAGTCATCCTAGGGAATTACCAAACCTGGGGGATTGGAACTCTGGACATTTGTCCGCACTTTAGTCGTTTTGAGGCAGATGCAATGAAAGCTTCTGGAGTGTTCCAGCAGTTTGATGCTGTCTATAGATGTCCCTGGTAACTTTCCTCGTGAGCAAGGATGTGGCCTTTGTACTTGTTCAGTCAGAAAAATGCTGGGGATCCTTGGATCAGCCACATTTAAAAAAAATATTAGGAGACTTTAGAGTGATTTTAGCTTTAAAATTACAATGGTAAGTATAGAGAGTTCCTCTACATTCTTACTACCCTATGTACAGTTTCCCCTATTATCGATTCATTTGAATTACATTTATTGGGATGACATTGATTAATAAAAATATATAAATTCCAAGTCACATTGCATTTATGTGGTCACCACCAGACTCTAATCTCCTTCTATCACCATATATTTTGACCCCCTTGCCACCCCCAGCCCATCCTGCTGTTAACCACCTTACTGTTTGTTGTCCATGTCTGTGAGTTTTGTCTTATTTATTTGTTGCTTTTAGTTTTATATCCCACATATGAGTGAGATCATATGGCTCTTCAGTTTTTCTGTCTGACTACATTTAGCATGACATTCTCAAGGTCCATCCATGTTGTTGCAAAGGCAGTGTTTTGGCTTATGGCTGAGTAGTATTCCACTGTATATTTGAACTACATCTTCTTTATCCAGTCATGTTGTTTCCATGTGTTGGCCATTGTGAATAATGCTGGAACAAACATAGGGGTGCATATATCTTTTCAAATAAATGTTGTCAAATTTTTCAGGTAGATAGATACCCAAAAGAAGGGTTACTGGGTCATATGGTAACTCTGTTCTTAATTTTTTGGGGTAGCTCCATCTGTCTTCCATAGGGGCTGTACCAGTTTACATTCCCACCAGCAGTGAATGAGGGTTCCTTTTCTCCACAACCTCTCCAACACTTGTTATCACCTGTCTTGTTGAGAATAGCCATTCTGACAGGTGTGAGGTGGTATCTCATTGTAGTTTTGATTTGCATTTCTCTATAGCTAGTGACCTTGAGCATCTTTTTTTTAGATTTTTTAAATAATTATGTTTTATTGATTATGCTATTATAGTTGTCCTGATTTTTCCCCTTTGCCCCCTTCCATCCAGCCTCCTCCACTCCCTCAGGCAATCCCCCCACCGTTGTTCATGTCCATGGGTCATGTGTATAGTTCTTTGGCTAATCCATTTCCTATACTGTAATTTACATCCTTGTGGCTATTCTGTAGCTACCTATTTGTACTTTTTAATTCCCTCACATCTTCATCCATTCTCCTGCACCACCTTCCTATCTGGCAACCATCTTATAACTAACTTCTTCTCTCTTGCTGCTTTTAAGATTCTCTTTACCTTTACTTTTGGCATTTTGATTATGATGTGTCTTGATCTGGGCCTCTTTGCATCCATCTTGTTTGGGATTCTCTGTGCTTCCTGGACTTGCATGTCTATTTCCTTCATCAAATTAAGGAACTTTTTTTCACTATTTCTTAAATTGATTTCCAATTTCTTGTTCTTTCTCTTCTCCTCTGGCCTGTCTGCGATGCAAATGTTGGATTTCTTGAAGTTTTCCCACAGGCTGCTTATCCTCCTCATTTTTTTTTGGATTCTTCTTTTCCTGTTGTGGTGCATGGTTGGTTTTGTTTCTTTATGTTCCAAATTATTGATTTGACTCTCGGCTTCATGTACTTTACTGTTGTTTCTCTGTAAATTATTCTTTTTTTTAAAGATTTTATTTATTTATCTTTTAGAGGGGAAGGGAAGGAGAGAGGAAGAGAAACATCAATGTATGGTTGCCTTTCATGCATCCCCTGCTGGGAATTGGCCTGCAGGGAACTGGTCTGCAACCCAGGCATGTGCCCTAACTGGGAATCGAACCGCGATTGTCTGGTTCGCAGGCCCGTGCTCAATCCACTGAGCTACACCAGCCAGGGCCTCTGTAAATTATTCTTTATTTCAATTAGTGAATCATTAGTTTCTGATTGGAACTTTTTTAAAAATATATTTTATTGATTATGCCATTACAGTTGTTCTATTTCCCCCCTTCATTCCCCTCCCCCCCGCACCATTCCCCCCTTTAGTTTATGACCACATGTCTCAAGTTATTTTTTTTCAAGTTCTTTAGATTCTATATTTCCCCTACTATTCTTGCCCTCCCCCGATCTCTTTTCTACCTACCATCTATGCTACTTCTTTTCTGTACCTTCTCCCCCCTTCTCCTCTTCCCACTCCCCTGTTGCTAACCCTCCTTGATATCTTCATTTCTATGGTTCACTCCTGATCTTGCTGTTGTCTTAGTTTGCTTTTGTTTTAGGTGTGGTTCTTAATAACTGTGAGTTTGCTGTCCTTTCACTGCTCATCTTTTTTTATCTTCTTTTTCTTAGATAAGTCCCTTTAACATTTCCTATAATAAGGGCTTGGTGATAATGAACTCCTTAAATTTGACCTTATCTGAGAAGCACTTTATCTGTCCTTCCATTCTAAATGAAAGTTTTGCTAGATAGAGCAATCTTGGGTGTAGATCTTTGGATTTCATGACTTGGAATACTTCTTTCCAGCCCCTTCTTGCCTGTAGGGTCCTTTTTGAGAAATCCACTGACAGTCTGATGGGAACTCCTTTGTAGGTGACTGTCCCCTTATCTCTTGCTGCTTCTAGGATTCTCTCCTTCATTTTAATCTTGGCTGATGTAGTTATGATGTGCCTTGGTGTGCTCCTTCTTGGGTCCAACTTCTTTGGGACTCTCTGAGCTTCCTGGATTTCCTAGAAGTCTATTTCCTTTGCCAGATTGGGGAAATTCTCCTTTATTATTTGTTCAAATAAGTTTTCCACTCCTGACTGTTCCTCTTCCCCTTCTGGTACCCCTATAATTTGGATGTTGGAGCATTTAAAGATGTCCTGGAGGTTCCTAAGCCTCTCCTCATTTTTTTGAATTCTTGTTTCTTCATATTTTTTGTTTGGTCATTTTTTTCTTCCTTCTGGTCCACTCCCTTGATTTGAGTCCCAGTTTCCTTTCCATCACTATTGGTTTCCTGTGTATTTCCCTTCATTTCAATTAGTTTAGCCTTCATATGTTCCTCTAATTTGTGACTAAAATCAACCAGTTCTGTGAGCATCCTGATCACCAGTGTTTTGAACTGTGCATCTGAAAGTTTGGCTATTTTTTGGTGCTTAGAGTTATGGGCTCTGGGGCTTTGAGTCCTTCTTGAGCCATGTTTTGGTCTTTTTGTGCCTGTTACGTATGAGGAGCAGAGCCTTGGGTGTTCACCAGGGCAAGGCCGCCCAGTTTGCTGGGTTATGATGCTGTATGTGGGGGTGGGGTCAGAAAGGGGTAATGGCAGTCCCCTCTGCTGCTTTCTGCCACTGGGGCCTGCTGGGTCTGTCTCACAGCTTGCTCATTTGCTGATTTATCTGTGCGCGAATGTGTGACCGCGGTTAGCCTGCCACCTTGTGCCTTCACTGGGTCTGCCTGTTGCTACCCCATACCTGGGATCTGCCCACGGCTGCCTGTGCACCTGGGTCAGGAGATCTTTCCTGCCCAACCCCCTCTGCTTCTGGCTCTGCCCCTCTTACTGGTCTGGCTGAAGGGTTGGTGGTTGTTGGACTTCCCTATAGTTCAATTTTCTGTGTTTTCGCTGAGTTTTTTGTTACTAAAACTTTGTGGTCTTTAAACTTTGTTGTGGGAGAAGGTGCAGTGTTTCCACCTATGCCTCCATCTTGGCAGAAGTCTAGGCATCCTGACTGGAACTTTTTTATGCTGCCAAGGTCCTCACTAAGTTCCTTGAGTATGCCATACCAATGTTTTGAACCCTGCATATGACAGATTGCTTATCTCTCTTCTGTTTAGCTCTTTTACTGGAGTTTTGCTCTGTTCCTTCATTTGGGCCATGTTTCTTTGTCTCCTCATTTTGGCAGCCTCCCTGCATTTCCATGTATTAGGTAGAGCTGCTTTGACTCCATGTCTTGGTAGTGTGGCCTATGTAGTAGGTGTCTTGTTGGGTCCAGTGGCACAGCCTCCCCTACCACCCAAGCAGGTACTTGAGGTGTGCCCTTTGTGTGGGAAGAGTACACTGTCCTGTTGTAGTTGACCCTTGGTTGCTGTTGGCAGATCAACGGAAAGGATCTACCCAGGCCAGTCAGCTGCAAGGACTGGCTGTGACCACTGACCATCAACTTCCACCCTCTGGAGGATCAGCTGTTCAGGGACAGGGTGGTGGTGCTCCAACATGGTCTGTAGTTGTCCCCTGGGTGCACAGGCTCTGGGGATTCCAGGATGGTGCAGGCCAAGGCCAGCCCCCACCTGTGTTTTGCCCGGGGCCACCCTGCCTGAACTTTAAAGCAATCTGAGATGGCTGCTACCTGTGCTGGGCTTGGAGATTCCCATGGGAAGCCAAGTTGTGATTCTAATCTGGTTGCTGCTAGTGCCAGACCTGGGGCTGACTCAGGACAGCTGTTGGTTTTTTTAGAGAATTTGGGAAGTTGTGAAGTATGAGCCAAGACCAGCCATTCATATGGAAAAGGAGCTTGGGTGGGCCTGTAAGCTGGGTGGGGCAAAGTCTCTGGGGATCTCCAAGGTAGGCCAAACAGTGTTAGCCAGTTTGATGGAGTCTCAGATATGGCACCAGCCTGTCAGCTTTGTGGGGGGAGAGTTCAGCAATAGGACAGTGGTCTCTCCCTGTACACCACTGGGGCCTTCCAAGCTGCTACTTTGGTGCTGGAGCTCAGAAGGAGTTACTCTGAGCAGTCTAGTCTATTCTGTAGAAGGACATCTTGGCTTCCACCAAATTGTGTCAAGTAGTGGTAAAGCTGCTGTATAAACATATGTGTGCAGGTTTTTATGTATGTATATTTCAAGTCATTTGAAAAAAATAGCAAAGAGTGAATTTGCTGAATTCCATGATAAGAGAATATTTAGTTTTGTTACAAACTGCAAAATATTTTTGAAAATGGCTTTACAATTTCTGTTATTCCTACCAGCAATGAATGAGAGCTCCTGTTACACCACATGGTTGCCAGCATTTGGTATCTGTTTTCTTTTAATAACAGCATTTTATTTTACTTATTTTTAAATCATATTTGAGCCATTCTAATGGGTAGGTAGTATTATCTCATTATTGTTGAGATTTGCATTTACCTGATGACATAGGATGTAGAACATCTATCATATGATTGTCATTTCTAGGTCATCCTTGTTGAGGTGTCTATTTAAATTTTCTGCCAACTTTTAATTGGTTATTTTTCTTACTGTTATATTTAAGAAGCATCCATATATTTTAGATATCAGTCTGGTATCCAATACGTGTTTTAAAAATATTTTTCTCCCCATCTATGGTTGTCTTTTTAGTCTTTTAATGAAATTTTTCACAGAGCAGAAGTTTTTAATTTTAATGAAATACAACTTATAACATTTTCCTTTCATGGATCATGCTTTTGATTTTTAAAATTTTATTTAATTTTGAAAGATTTAAGTACAGTTGGAATACAAGATTATGTTAGTTGTGTTCATTGCAAGTGGACAGTATAGTCATTTGACACTTGCATGCAGTAGTGTTCCCATGTTTCTGCACTTTCTCTGATGGGGCAGTTCTGTGGGCAGGCACACAGCCCATTGGCCAGCTCCAGACTCTTTCCAGGAGAAGCAATGCCACATGAGCATGCAGTAGCACCCCACTGTCTCTGCATTTCCTCTGGATGTGATATCCCTGCAGCCAGATACCCCAATGTTTTGTTATCTCTGCATTCTCTCCAGATAGGGAGTGCCTTACACATATGAAACCCATTGGGCAAAGCACAACCATGCCATACCTACTGGGTCTGTCTGTGGGTGGAGGAGCTCCTTTTATGCAAGCTACAGGCCTCCTGTCTCTGTTGGATCTAATTCCAAAGGTGGTAGCTAGGGATATGCTGCAGCACCCTGCAGGTTATTGGCCATAGAATCTGGATGGAGCTCCTTTCTGCCATCCACATGCTCAGAAGATGCAAACAATGGCATTACCGGTTCCTCTGGTTCTGGGTTCCCTCAAGCTTCTGGAGGTCTCTTGCGATTCCTTAGCCTTCTCTATGCACCAACCCCTTCTTCTCTTGTTTCTTGTGCAGAAGCTGTTCAATTAGTTCTCAGTTGTCTTTCAGGAGGAATTGCTGTAAATATAGGGATATATTGGATGTGTTTTTGGAAGGGTGCAAGCTCAGCATCCATGTATGCCATAACCTTGGACCCACTAGAGAGTTCTCAAAGTCTGATACTGGCTATAGCCCTAGGCTTCTGCTCTGGTGGATATGCTCTGATTCTCCATATTCAAAGGTCTATACAATTTCGAGACATTGGTTTTCCCTATGACTTTGGATCTAAGAAGAGTTGTTAATTTTCATCTTGTTCAGCTTTTATCTTGTGTGAGGATGGGCATGATAACTTCTAAGCTTCTCACTCGTAGGACCGGAAACCAGAAGTCTTGCATCAGTCACATTTTATCTCTTGTCTTCATGTTCCCTATCTGTAGAATAATGGGGTAAGATCGCTGCTGGGTGCCTAAATTCTCCCCTAGCTGTAGCGTTCTGTTGATTCCATAAGTACCAACTTGCATGAATGACTACACCAGTTTGTGACATGTGCTACCTGCCCTTCCTCTACAGGCAGACCTGCAGGTGGACAAGGAGAGGCACATTTTTTTTGAGTCCTCCCTCGATTATGTTTATCAAATCCAGGAAGTTCAGGAATCCAAGAAGTTCAATATTGTGGAGCCGGTAAGTTCTATCTGTTGATTAACGCTCTAAAAATGTTTATTGACTATTTGGATTATAAATTTTCAAAGAATGTGATAGTCAATGTTTAATAATGAATCTCTCTGTCTTTCCTCCCATTTTCTCTTTCCAGCGATGATTTTTCTTTCTTTCTTTGTTTTTTCCTCTCTTCTTCTTTCCTTCCTTAGCTTTTTCTGTCACCCTTCTTCTTACCTTGTTCTTCTTCCTTTTTTCCTCTTGTGCTCTCATAAAGCTTTTGAAAATACCCTTTGTATACCAGGCACTGTGCTAGGAACTCATGTCTCTTGTACCCAGTAACTACCCATTCTACCATTTTTACTTCTATCTTCAATTTTTTTTTACTTAAATCTCCTTAATTTCTTATAAAATATGATGTGCTTTGATTTGACAACTATGTTGAATTTTAACAACTTTTTATTATAATAAATGTATTCTTATTGCAGAAAAACTAGAGAAAATTATAGGAAAAGCAAAACAAGTAGCAAATTCCCTATACAGATATAGTCATTGTTAATATTGCACTATTTTATTCCCATATTCTCTGTATTTCTATTATATTTATTTCTGTAGCCAAGTATATTCAGGTACTTGTACATGTGGATGTGTGTGCACCTGTGTGCATAGACATGTATATATTGCACATGAGTATATGTACATCTGTGTTCATATGTATCTGTCATTTGTATATATCTGTATATGTATATGTGCTAACAAGCATTTAGTCACTCATCCCATAAACATTTATTGTGCTCGTGTTATGTGGCAGGCACTGTGCTAAATACTGGTTATCCTATAGTGAACAAGACAGACTCAGTTTCTGTCTTTATGAATACTCCTCTCTCGTGGGGTAGACAGAAGGGAAGGAAAATATATACAGAAATACAATAATTGTAAGTTGCATAAGCACTAAAACAAAGAACAAAACTGGGCAGCTACTTTAGATCAAGCAGTCAAGGAGGTCCTCTGAAAGTGTTAGTTCAGATCTCAAGAAAGCAAAGATGGGGCAATGTGCATGATGGGGAAAGAACACTCCAGGCACAGAAAGACACACTTAACTTAGGAAAGAATGGTCTAATTAAGGAATGAAAGAATGAGCTTTTAGGTAATGGTGAGAGGTAAGGGAGTGGCAGCAAATAACATCTGAAAGGAAGGTGTCAGGCCTATAGCTATGGTAAGGGCTTCAGATGGTAGTCAAAGGGCAGTGGATAACCTCTGAGGGGTATCAAAGAGGATATGACCTGAGCTGATATTGTTGTTTAGAGAATGGCTTGGAAGAGGCCAACATTGGTAGCGAGGAAACCAGATAGGAGGCTATTGCTGTGATCTCAGCAAGAAAAGAAGTTGGTTTGGGTTAGGGTAGTGGTAATGGAAATAGAAGAGAATGGCTGGACTAGAGGTATGTTTGGAAGCAAAGCTGACAGGAATTACTGAAGGATTGGATTGAGATGTGAGTAAAAGAGAAATCAGGGATGATTCTTCACATTCTGTTTTGATTGACTGATTGGGGAGTGTTGTCATTTCCTGAGATGGGAAAGCTTGGAAAAGTAACAGGAAGATTGTGTGTACTATTGTGTTTGTGGTAAACACACACACATATACACAACACATGTATACACACATGTGTATAGTACTATATGTAGTACTGTATAAAAACTATACATAGTTTTTATGTGTTTATGTATATATACCCATATACTGTATTTTGCCATGTATGATGTACTCCCATGTATAATGAACATGCACGGTTTTAGGTTTTAGCCCACTCTCAGGAAAAAGATCTTTTCATTTTAATTTTTAAACTCAATTATTTATTTATTTATATTTAGGATCAAAAGTGATTATCATATTCCAGGGTATTTGCATACAGATATTGTTATTGCTTTCTAGAGTTACGCTTTTAAAACATAAGCATAAATAAAAGAATTAAAAACATTTCTATAGATACAGAATTAGTACTACCCATGTATAATGTACATCCTTATTTTTCCCCTCAAAAACTTGGGCAAAGATGTGTGCATTATACCTGGCAAAATATGGCAGTCTGTATTTATATGTACATATGTGTCTATATGTGTATGGTGTATATGCATATTCATGTGTGTTCAACCTGTTTACTTTCTAAGAAGAATAGAGCAATTTTTACTACTACTTGTTATATTTCTCTATTGGCAGCATTGAGAATTATTTTTTAAATGTTTGTATTTGAGAGATGAAAGTCATATTTTCTTTTGTTTTTATTTATGGGTATTTGATTTTTAGTGGGGTTGAACATTTTGGACATTTACGATGTTTTCCTGATCATTTGGATGTCTTCTTCTGTACCCCCCTCAAAACATTTCTAATTTGAAATTGGGTTCAGGATCCTTGGGTTCTTTAGCATTATGGCAGTCTTCATAAACATGCAGGTTCCAACCTCATTCATTTATCCATTCAGTTATTTATTCAACAAATATTTATTGAAAATCTACTCTGTGCCAGTCCTGAAGATTTAGAGAGAAAAGACAGTTTATCGCCCTATTGCCCACAGTATGAATAGTTTTATGTGCTTTCTGAATAGGATCCGAATGAAGGATTAATTTGTCAGTAGTTCTTATTTTCTGTAACTGAGTTCAGTGTACATGTTTAGCCCAGTAGGAGAATAGCTGTGTGTGTACATGTTTCTGTTTGCAAGACTTTAACACTACATTAGCTAAACGCTGTGTGTAGTTTCTTTTCTGTGCTTCTGTTTTCTTTATCTGATCAAGGAGAAGGTGCTGGTGATCAAGTTATTTTTACATGTTTTCCCTAGGTCTTGGCCTTTCTCCACAGCCTCTTCATTTCCAACAACCTGACTGTGGAGCTCACACAGGATTTCCTCCCATACAAACAAAAACTCCAGCTCAGTTTGCAGAACGTAAGTTGGCATATGGGTTTTTTCCACCTGTCTCTGCATTCCAATTGGAGTTAAGCCCTCATGACCTTGACCTTGGGATTCTAGGTTTCTGCAGCCCAACCAATTTGTCAGGACACACGGGTGTGGATCACAAATATTTTAGTGTACCGTCCTTAGCTCTTCTCTGTCTTTGGGGCTGACTGTTGTTCTAGCCCAAGACTTCCACCCACTGATGCTTTTGTCTGCCCAATATCTATGAAGGGTTGCTGAGTTGCTGCATCGCTCCCAGATCAAAACCCAGCTATGGACTTGTTGAAGCACAGGTTTTATGCTACTTCTCTGCTTGTCAGTCATGATGCTTTCATTGTGGATTTTATTACCCTGAATGTGCATTTTCCCCTCTCTTCCCTTTTTCATTACTTATTGTTAGAGGTAACTAAATTTATTTTAAAGGTTTTCTCCACCTTCTCTCCCATAGTGGCCCTTACAGATGGGCATAAGCACAGCTTTCCTATTCTTGTCACATATGTATTTTTTTATTTATTTAACTCTCATGGAATGAATGCTTATAAATATCATGAACAAATACAATGTCTTGTGCAAGGCATTGTATTTTTTAAGATTTCATTTCATTTATTTATTTTTAGAGAGAGGAGAAGAGAGGGAGAAAGAGAGGGAAAGAAACATCAGTGTGTGGTTACCTCTCGCATGCCCCCAACCGAGGACCTGGCCTGCAACCCGGGCATGTGCCCTCACTGGGAATTGAACTGGCAACCGTTTGGTTTGCAGGCCGGCACTCAATCCATTGAGCCACACCAGCCAGGGCTCTAATGATATGTACACCCATATTTTAAGCTGTGTTTTGCCTTTGTGCTTTAGTTGTGTATTTTTAAAATATTACTTCTTACCTTTAGCTTTTGTTATTCATGATTATGAAAACAGAAGTTTTATGTTTCCCTGTCTTCAAAGAGAGCACCATCCATATTTTATCCTAATGGCCAGAATTATTTTGGAGTCAAGTAAGCAGTAACTTCACTTGAGGCAGAACTTTGACGTTGTTGCCATGGTAATAATAGTCTCTTTGGGAACCACCTCCCTTTGGGTGAAGCAGCGGTCAGTCTCAGGCTCAGAATTGTAAGAGCCCTTATTTATTGGAGTCTTATGTGATTTCTGTTGGAAAAAAATCTCCTAAGTGTGGTTTTATGGGTAGATCACCATCTGTTTATTTTCCTTTTAGTCTTTAGTACTTAAACTCCATAAAATGGTTTCCTACTCTGTGTGGCATTCAGCACATGTTTTTTACCATGTTGTAACACCTGACGAAAGCCAAGAAAACTCTGGGTGTCTGGCCAAAAATCGTTTATTCATGATGCTGGTGATGACGGTAATGATTGTGATGATCGTGTCTTGGCAGACAAGGAACCATTTCTCTAGTACCCGAGAAGAGATGGAAGAACTTAAGAAAAGGATGAAAGAGGCTCCCCAGACATGCAAACTTCCAGGACAGCCAACTATTGAAGGCTATCTCTATACCCAAGAGAAATGTGAGTGGGAATATGGGAATACCTGCCGGGTTTTAGTGGGCTGGCGCCTACTGCCTCTTGGCCTCTCCAAGTCCCAGGCACCGATAATGATCTCAGACCCCTGAGAGCTGCACCTCTTTTGGAGAGCAGCCTGGGAATAGTGCAAAACATAAAAAGCAAGGCACAATTGGAGAAAGAGGTTGAGGATTTGTCTAATGAAGACTCCGGGGTGATAAGACATAGGGTTTTCTCTGAGATTGCAAGCAGGGATTCTTGATCATTTAATCCTTTGACTGGGGCAGAAGGGAAGTAGGGGATAGGAGGCAGAAGAACAGTATTATATATACTATGTGCCAGGCATGGTGCTGACTACTTTAAATACACCAGGTCCTTTAATCTTTGAAAGCATTTTATCATACCCATTGTACCTACGAGGCCACTGAGGCTCAGAGATAGAGCTAGTTGATAGTTGGAAGTCACCCAACTATCAAGGAACAGGCCTAAGAGTAAACTCAGGTCTGAAAAATGTCAAAACCTATGCTCCACCCACTGTACTCTATACCTTCCACAGCCTTAAGATTACATGGTGGCTCTCAATGCATGAAATAGCCACTGTGATTTCAGTGGGCAACACAGCTATTCATTGATAACTAAGGAAAATGGGTTAACTTCTCCAGTCACCAAATACTGCAGATGTCTCAGGCTTTCCTGCCTCCTAAATTACATTAGGCCAACCTGTATGTGCTGTTGATTTGTCTTATGAACTATGACCCAAGGCCCCCAAAGCCTGTAATTTCATTCCCTGCCAAGAATTATTCTATCTGGAAAGTAGGCCAAAGAGGCTACCCAGAGGTTACCAGTGGCAAGAACCACTGCAATCTGCAAAACATGATATTGCAGCAGTGATATTATTTTGATTTTCCCTTAGAGCAGTGAATTTTGATGGTTTTCAAAGATGTGTCATTCCATTTGTCAGGTTCATCACTTCAACTCCACATTGCAGGGTTTCTCAGTCTCAGCACTACTGACATTTTGGGCTGAGCAGTTCTTTGTTCTGGATGGGAGGGTCATCCTGTGCATTATAGGATGTTTAGCAGCATCCTCCCCAGGTGTGAGGACCTCTGTTGTATTAAGAAAGAGGTACAGACTAATACATTTGAAATCTTGGCTCTAATGGCAATTAGCTACTTGATCCTTCTATGCCTCATTTTTCTAATTTGTCAAATGGATACAGAATTGCTACTCCGTTGAATGTATGCTTACTGACCATTCCTTTTTCCCCAGACAGTATTGAATGCTTTAGGCATACAGCAAAGTGAATCAGCCTTCGTTTTGCCCTTAGGAAGTACATACACAGTGTGATGAGGAAGACGGAAAAGTATATCAACAATTATAATTAAATATATTGAGCTTATATATAAGGATATATATATATATATATATATATATATATATATATATATATATATATATGGGCTTCACTGAGAAAGTGGTATTTGAACTGGAACTTGTATTATGAGTGGGATCTTGACAGGTAAAGAAAAAGGGAAAGAAAATTCCAGGTGTACACCACTGCACACAGAGGCGTATGAGGATATACTTTATTTGTAGGGTCTTGGTTTGCCAGCAGTAGTCCTGGTTTATATCTGTTGCCCTGATATAATTATCAGTAGTGCCCTACTTACTCTTAAAACATGTCTTGAATATAGATGATAAATTATATGGTCATCTATTAATTTGGTAACTGAAAGTAATTCAGTGAGACAAGAACATAGAAGTAAGGTTTACAGAAGACAAAGTTGAAAGGTAAATATCATATTATGAAGAGTTTTGTGGGCCAACCTGAGGAATTTGGAGAGACTGGAAAAGCCATGGGTGGTTTATAATGAGAGGAATGACATAGAGATATAGTTAAAAATATTCCTCTAGCAAAAGAGTGGAGAATGGATTAAAAAGGAGTGATTGGAGATGGGGGAAACCAGAGAGCAGGTCATGGAGATAATTAATTGGAGAAATAGTGAATTTTTGTTGTGCTTGAAATGTCTTATAAAACATGAAAAATACAGGTCAGCAATAGGGTGCTGAACTACTCGAATTCTAAAAGAGATGGAGTGGAGCAGGCAGCTGAAGGAGAGACATTTAGGGGAGAGAACGGGCAGAACCCAAGCAGCAGCCAAACGGGGCACATTACAGGGAAGTAGGAGCAGAAGATTACAGGTGTCGAGCTTATACGATAGGATGTGCAGTGGTAGCACTCATAGGGAACATGGCAAAGTGAGTGGTTCAGAGCAAGCCAGAGCAGATGTGGAAAGCAGTTGATGAGGGTTCAGACTTCCTTATGTGCAATGGGAAGGTAGCAGTACAGGCCTGGAGTTCAGGGGAAGGGGAGGGCTGGGTCTGGAGCATAGCCCCGAAGAGCAAGCTGTGCACAGCTTCCCTCTTAGGGGCAGACTGACCAAACAATGCAGAAATTAATTTGTCAGCTCACTTTTGCCTGTCTTTATAGGGGCTTTGGGAATATCCTGGGTGAAATACTACTGCCAGTATGAGAAAGAGACCAAAACACTCACCATGACACCAATGGAACAGAAGCCAGGTGCTAAGCAGGTCAGTTCTTTCGTGTGTCACATTTTTTGCAATGCATCTGTCTGTGACTGCATCTCAGAAAAGAGTATATGTTGACACAGCGCCAAAGTATAAATCCATCAGTGTCCCGTAAAACCATGACTTCATTTGTTCTCCTTGGCCTAAGTTTGCATTGGGCCTGATACTTCTCAGTTGAGTGAAAGATCTCTCTTAATGATGTCAGGCCTTCTGAAAGTGCCTGTACCCTTTCATACCATTTATTAAATTATCACAACTGCCTGTCACATTGTACAAAGAAAATTTGCAAAACTATGGGTGAATTGTGCATGGAGAGTATGACTTGCTTTTAAGAAGCTGTACTGTGGGATTTCTTTAAATAGCAAGTGTTTAAAATATAAATCTTTTAGCTAAAATATTTTTTAAAAGAGTTAGTCTGTCGCCTAAAGTTTGAATAACCTATACTATACAGTCTGTGCAATATTCAAAGATCTGTAAGCAGTTAATGCATCTTCTTCTGCCCTCCAAACCTTCGCCCACACCCCAAAGTGGCAAGATGGGTTTAATACACTGAGAATGTAGTTTATTCACCTGGAAGAACCTGCTATGTTACATTATGTTGTTATCTTAGACCAGACAGCCAAAAAATTTGTTCTGTTGTCTCACTTGTGCCTATCTTTGTAGGAGTTTTGGGAATAAACACACACTCGCATGCACACACACTCACACTCATGCTCAAGTATTTCTTAAGATAAAAGCTGCTAAACCATTAGGATTCTAAACTAGTTCAGTGTGTTCTTTGAAACTGGCTATCAGACAGGGTCTTAGTTGTGATATTTAAGGATCTGAATTCCATGGAAGATCTCTCTTGTGGGCCTTGTTCACAGAAAATGAGAGAGGAGTGGGATTTAGTGGAAGGCTGCTGAAAACTGCTTTTTGGGGGTCTTTAACCACCAGTTTGTTTCGCTGCCTCAGATGTGGACTGGAGATGAGATGCTGGTCCAATGAAGTGTACCAGATAGGATTTCCACAACCCTGTGAAGGGTTCCCATGAACCCTTCGTTTATGCCTCTATGTAGGCCAGTTAGTCATCCATGACCCCCAAACTCTCCTTTGTTTCCAGTCTGCTGACTGCCAAAGCACCTTTCGATGTGATTCTGCAAAATTCTGCTCATGCTGCAGCATGGAATTGTTCCTGTTCTGTGTGAACTGAGCGGTTGTGTCTGGCTGCCAAGGCATTATAAGCAACAATGTCCTGCAGGCTCTTCCTTTTCTTTTTACATATGCATCACTTCCCAGATGCTGGACCTGAAAGTTCCTCTCTTAGTAAGTTCATTTGGGCCCCGTCTCCCCTGCTCAGAGGTGTCTACTGTAAAGCTCAAGACAGAGGCTGCAGATGCCACTTTCACATCCTCCTAGCAAAAGAGAGCCAGCCTTCCTTTGAGTTTTTCTTCCTCTCTTCCCCTTTCATTGAGTGGCTGCTTGCAAAACTGCCATTGTGTTGCTGCCTCAGCAGTTTGGCTCTGGGATTCCTTACAAAATGAGAAAAGGATCGTGCTTCTCCATTTAGAAGGAAGGGGAGGTGGCAGTAATCACTTGAATTTCTCTCAGTTGGACTTAGAAATGACTTCTTGTCAGTTCTCTAACCTACTTCCTATTACTAGTTTGTGTTCTAGAAAGGCAAATGCTATAAGTCAACGAAGATGGTAATAGTATCGTGGAAAGCCACTGTGGAGTGAATGTCTGTGATGTGGCAGGGGCCGAGGTAAATACTTTCTATCACATGTCCCATTTGCTCCCCCAGTGGCACCCTGACAGATGCTTAGCCGGATTTGAAGGTGGAGTAATTTACACTCTTTCTGACTGTAGTAGCCACCTCTGTTCCTTACTAGTTCATCCTGTTGCCTTCCATTTCTGTGCTGCTGCTCACTTTACAGATCGCCTTTCCAAACATGGATCTATAAGATTCTTATCCTTTTCCTGTCAGGCTGTTGTGTAAGAGGAAACAGGGCCACCTCCTGAGTCTCAAGAACTGGTTTTACATCCTAGCTCTGTGGCCTAGTAGCTTTTTGATCTGGAAGAAATTACTTGCTGCCCAATATCATTTTCCTTCTTAGAGAACTGGCAAGGATGATAACGAAGTCCACAAACATTTATTGAGCACTAATTCTGTAGTAGGTACTAGAGATATAAAGGTGGGTAACACACTGCCCACGTTCTTGGGGGGTTCTCAGTCAAGTAGGGAAATCAGCCGTGGAGACATAAAGCTTTCAGATAATGTGGAAAACACATAGTGGGCAATGTATGGGATTGGGAAGGGCTTTGGAGGAAATTGAAGTGAAGCTGCAGTTTGTGGAACAAGTAAGAGTTTAGCCAGACAAAGAGTAGAGATAGTCATTTCAGGTGGAGGAAATAGTATATGCAAAGTTATGGAGTCATGAAAGTGCATGATGGATGTATGAAATAAGAGTAGTTTTACACTGATGGGGGTGGCTGGAGGCGAACCTGGAGTGGTTGGCAAGGCGTAGGCCCCTGAGCTGTGATGCCATCAAATGGGAGGAAATTGAGCATTTAAAGAGGGAGGGTGAGTACATGATGCTGTTGTTAATCACCCTGATCTTGAGCGACTGCCCCTGCTTGATATTCTAAATGTTGGGGCAGAGAAGGCAGATTGAAAGATGAATTTAGAGCTGAGGTTTTCTGGTGTAGGAGCAGCAAGAGAATAGGCTTTTGTGAGTTGAGTAGCCAGTGGAACGAAAGTATTGAGAGTGGTACAGGCCAGTTTAGCCATAGACCTGGCACTTGGGTGGTGTTTCTGAATTTGAGACAGCAAGGTGGGTAGTATTATTTCCATTTAATAACCTGTGAAGTTAAGTGAAAATGACTTGCCCTGGATAAATAGCTTGTGAATGGCATAACTGAGACAGCACCCTGGGTTTAACCTGTCTAGTTGATTGCCATTTCCATGATACCAACTTGGGTGACTTTGGGTAAGCCATTTTACCTCTCTGGGTGTCCTCCAAAGTCATTATAAAGAAAGTTGCAGACTAAATACCTTGTGTAGTATGTGGTACCTACTAGGTAATCAATAAGTGTTACTTCTCTTACCTGTACCACGTTGCCTGTGTTGAGACACTAGAGGGGAACCAAACAGTGTGGGACTGGAGAATTTGAATCTGGACAAGGTGGAGCAAACTGCCGTGCACGTATGAAGTACCAGATGCCGAGCTGACTAATTACACATTGTCTTATTTTCCCTACTCCTACCCTCTCTTTGGAGAGGGAGCTTTTGCAATCCCTGCTACCCTCATGAGTCTGGAGGTGGGGAGGAGAAATGTTTGTCTCCCCCCGTCCATCGGCCACTTAAATGGAAGGAGGATTACAGAAAGCCGCTTGCCCATTGCGATCTCCCTACCTAGACATCTAATAAAACATTTATTCCGGACCCTTAATGTGATTTGGACACCTATTTCTGCTGCACCCTCCTTATATGATGTGCAATGAGGTTCCCGTTTTTTTTTTTTAACTTTTTTTAAAAATTTTTTTATTGATTCTGCTGTTACAGTTATTCTATTTCCCCTTTCATTCCCCTCCACCCTACCCCCCCATCCCCACCATTACCCCCCTTTAGTTTATGATCATGTGTCTCAAGTTCTTTAGATTCTATATTTCCCATGCTATTCTTGCCCCCCCCCATCTATTTTCTATCTACTGTCTATGCTACTTATTTTCTGTACCTTCTCCCCCCTTCTCCTCCTCCCACTCCCCTGTTGCTAACCCTCCATATGATCTTCATTTCTATGTTTCTACTCTTCATCTAGCTGTCCTTTTAGTTTGCTTTAGTTTTAGGTGTGGTTGTTAATAACTGTGAGTTTGCTGACCTTTCACTGTTCATCTTTTTTCTCTTTTTTTTCCTTAGGTAAGTCCCTTTAACATTCCATATAATAAGGGCTTGGTGATGATGAACTCCTTGAATTTGATCTTATCTGAGAAGCACCTTATCTGTCCTTCCATTCTAAATGAAAGTTTTGTTGGATAGAGCAATCTTGGTTGTAGGTCTTTGGATTTCATGACTTGGAATACCTCTTTCCAGCCCCTTCTTGCCTGTAAGGTCTCTGTTGAGAAATCCGCTGACAGTCTGATGGGGACTCCTTTGTAGGTGACTGTCCCCTTATCTCTTGCTGCTTCTAGGATTCTCTCCTTCATTTTAATCTTGGCTAATGTAATGATGATGTGCCTTGGTGTGTTCCTTCTTGGGTCCAACTTCTTTGGGACTCTCTGAGCTTCCTGGATTTCCTGGAAGTCTATTTCCTTTGCCAGATTGGGGAAATTCTCCTTTATTATTTGTTCAAATAAGTTTTCCACTGGTGGCTGTGCCTTTCCCCCTTCTGGTACCCCTATAATTCGGATGTTGGAGCGTTTAAAGATGTCCTGGAGGTTCCTAAGCCTCTCCTCATTTCTTTGAATTCTTGCTTCTTCACTCTTTTCTGTTTGGCCATTATTTGCTTTCTTCTGGTCCACTCCATTGATTTGAGTCCCAGTTTCCTTTTCATTGCTATTGGTGTCCTGTGCAATTCCATGCATTTCAATTAGTTTCGCCTTTATATATTTGTCTAATTTGTTGGTATAATCAACCAGTTCTGTGAGGATCCTGATGACCAGTGTTTTAAACTGTGCGTCTGAGAGTTTTGCTATTTCTTCATCACTTAGATCTATGGGCTCTGGGGCTTTGAGATATTCTTGCGACATTCTTGGTCTGTTCTGGCCCTTTAAGTGTGAGAAGTGGCGCCTTGGACTCCCAGGTCGCTGGGTTGTGACGCTGTATGTGGTGGCGTGGTCAGAGCGGGGAAATGGCGACCCCCTCTGCAGTTTCTCACAGCTGGGCGAGGAACAGCGCATTAGGTGGTTCACCTGGGCCGGGCCACTCAGAGTCGCTGGGTTATGACGCTGTATGTGGAGGTGGGGTCAGAGCAGGGAAATGGCGGCGCCCTCCACTGCCGCTTGCCGCGGGGACCCGCTGGGCCCCGGTCCAACCGCCCACTCCCTTGCCTGTCCACCCACGCACAAATGCGCGACCACAGTCAACACGCAGCACGGCTCCCCGCTGTCTCCCCTGCGGTTGCTCGCCTGGTCGCTCGCTCGGTCGCTCACTAGGTCCAACCCTGCGCCTGGATTCTGCGCGTATGGATTCTGCACGCCTGAGTCTGTCCGACCGAGTTTTCCTGTGCAACCCCGTTTCACCAGCCGCTGGTTTCGCCCCTTACCGGTCAGGCTGAAGAATTTGTTGTTAACGGACTTCCGAAAAGTTCAATTTTCCGTGTTCTGCTGTGTTTTCTGTTGCTAATATTTAGTTGTCTCTAAACTTGGTTGTGTGAGAAGGCATGGCACATCCACCTATGCCTCCATCTTGGCGGAAGTCGAGGTTCCCGTTTAATCTGCCCCATTTGGAAATGAGCGATGGCCTACCCACATAATAATTTTCTCTTCGACTTAGCCATTCACTGATTTTTGGAGCAGGGAGAAACCATATGCCATCTTGCCACAGCAGTTTGAAGTGACAAAGGTTCTCAGTGAGGCTACACATTGCCCCTGCTGCCATGACAGATGCCTTCCAAGTGACACTAAGGACACTGCCAGAGGCAGAAGAAGGTTTCGTGCACTTTTTCAAATGGACTATTAATCCTTCTCTTCCATCAGGGGCCTTTGGATTTAACCCTGAAGTACTGTGTGAGAAGGAAGACGGAGTCTATTGACAAGAGGTTCTGTTTTGATATAGAAACTAATGAAAGGTAAGCTGTGCTGGTATGGATTGGATGTGTCCCCATGTGTTAGGTGCTGAGCCTGGGTAGGTCTTTTTCCTCCCATCACCTCCTGTTGAGGAAAATGAGTACATCTATTCATGACGTCATCATCTGGGCTCTTCTGGTGGCCCTTCATGGGGATCCCTGTGACCTGGCCCAGAGCCGGTTCTCTATATATAAGCTTCAGTCAGCTTTGCATCACCCATTGTAGACAAGAAAAGTCATTCCTAGGATTTGATTTGCTATCAAACATGCAAAAGGTCAGCATTTGATGATGTTACAAATGTAACATATAGGAATAAGTGACCTGGAACAGATTTTTAAAAGGAGATAGATGAGATGGAGGATTGTAGTGGTACATGTAGTATGGAGTCTCCCTCCCACCCCATGACTTGGTGCAGACATCATGCAGACTTTCCCTAGTTTGCAGATGTTTATGTAAGTGGAAGTAGTTTGATTATGAACTTCCTGATTTCAGCCAACGCTTACACATTTTGAACTTGGGCGCATTTTTTTTTCTCTCCAGTGCCTTCTTTTTTGTTTTCTGACCTGAGGAAATGTTATCAGAGGGAATTGAACTTTCAAATTTTAAAATGAGAGCATTTGCAGTTACTTTGGCTAAAGGCATTGTTATGTAGGTGGGAGGTTGATCCAAAATTCCGCAACTGCATTCCTATATTTTATTTAGTTTGTTGTTTCTGTGTATTAGGCACTGAGTAATACAATAGAATTTAACAAAATGATCAGTCTTAGAAAATAACTTGAATGTTGAATTACAATAGTGTATGAACAAAACCATCAGTGACTGCAATCATACAGATTAGACTAAGAGGTGAGGGCTTTCTAAATTTTCAGTCTGGGAATAAATAACTAGTGGCCAGTTTCCCCATTTTAAATTTCTCTTTGTGAATCTGTATGATTTTCTTTTGCTGTTAAAAATGGATGTTTCCAATGCAAGGTGATTTTCTGCAAGGTGATTTTCCTTTCATGAACCTTTACTCCGCAGGGGTGTCACGCTCATTTTCACCAGGGGCCATATCAACCTTGCAGTTGCCTTCAAAGGGCCGAATGTAATATTAGGACTGTATAAATGTAACTACTCCTTTTTAAAAAAAGATTTTGTTTATTTATCTTTAAATGGTAAGGGAAGGAGAGAGGGAGAGAAATATCAATGTATGGCTGCCTCCTGAGCGTCCCCTGCTAGGAACTGGCCTGCAACCCAGGCATGTACCCTGACTGGGAATTGAACCATGATGCTCTGTTTCGCAAGCCTGTTCTCAATCCACTGAGCTACACCAGCCAGGGCCTTAAATGTAACTACTCCTTAATAGTTAACCAAGAGCTTGGTGCTGCTGACAGGTAGAAACAAGGTGCTGGACCAGATAGAACAAGGTGGAGGGCGGGATTCGGCCCATGAGCCTCATGTTTGCACCTGTGATTTAGTGTCTCTGGTTTTGCAGCATGAAGGTGCTTACAAGAAATTAAAATTTTCTGCCTTTACTTTCATTCTTACTATCTTTTCAACCTAAATTTTTGAGCCATCTGCAAACAGTATTCCTATAGAGTCAAAACAATTGCAGGTAATTTGGCTAGAAGCTGAGACCAATTCATGTTTATGTATCTTGCACCTAGTGCTATGCATAGCTCATGGTAGAGAATACATTTGGTGTTCCTTTTTGAATCTATTTTTTTTCTATCCTGGAGTGCTGAGGATTTCTGAGTCTAGAATCTAGGAGTTAAAGTTTTTATGTGTTTGTGATTTTAGTTATCACCTGTTGGGCACTTTAAAAATGTGCCGCCACTTAATCCTTGCTCTTGTTTTACATGCACAGACACTGAGACTCTAATACGTTTAGCTGACTTGCCATATCAGGGTCATATAGTGGCAAGGCTGAGCTCAGACCACGGTCTCTAGGTCTCCATAGCCCATGTTCCTTTCAGTTGTATTCTGTTGTCTATTATAAGCTAAATATATATTCTGTGAAACAGAGGATCAATAGAACATTGAGCAGGTGCTGAGGCACCTCTGCACATGTGGCATTTTCTGAGGGCTGTGAACTCAGCTTTCTTGGTGAGTCATTCTGATAGAAGGAAAAGCCGAGCTTCCACAAGGGCATCAGGCACCTGTACTCATTTGAGTCTTTTCTATTTCAGAAATACAGAATAACTTTATAGTAGTGTTCCTACCAGTGTTTGAAGCCACAGACTCATAGCCCATCCAAGTTCAAATGGCAATAATAATAATAATAATAATAATAATAATAATAATAGCAGCAGCAGCAGCAGCACACAACTGCTGATGTTTGCTGAATGCTTCCTATGTGCTAAGCACTGTTCTCAGCCCTTTAGGTGATCATTTCCTTTAGTCTCACTGCAGTCTCCTAAAGTAGGGTTTTTTTTTTAATCCCAATTTTACAAAGAAAGACCGGACTCGGTGACCTGGTGAGAAGTTAAGCATCTCAGATTACACTGCTAGAAAGTGGTAGAGCCAGTATGTAAATCTAGGCATTCTTCTCTCCAAGCTCACACTCAGAATTTGTTCATTCTCCTGCAAATACACTGTCTGTGCCTTTTTGTTCCAGATGGGTGGCTGAGAACTCAGGGAGGGCAAAGGATTTGTCTAAGGCCCTAACAGCAGACGCAGGACTAGAAGTCATTGCTCTTTCTACTTTGTTATCCTGTTGTTAACTATATTGTTCTTTGAATTTGCCTTTCTGTAGCACTTAAGAATCTCCAAATACTTAGTGAACAGTCACTTATTTATTCTTTCACCTTATCTGTAAGGCCCAGCAAAGACACACACATTGGCTTTTTGATTTCCCACATAGGGAAGCCGAGTTCCAGAATGGTTTTAATATCATATCTGGTCCTTAGTTTCTGCATTTCTGTCTGTTGTCCAGTCGCTGGCTCACCTTCCTTCTGGCTTTGGTATTCAGCTGCATAGGTGCCTTTACAAAGATTTTTAGACTGTCTAGCCCCATGAGATATATCCCAAGGGTGGCATGTTTCTAAGAGAAAGGTAAACTTGAAAGTCGTGCTAGGGGTTGGGCAAGGAAATAGGACGGCAGATGCCAAGAATGAGGTGGAAAAATGTAGTGTACAAAGCCAAGTTGTGGTTTTCAAAGGATTGTTGGTTAAAGATAATTTGGGAAGCTTTCTTTTTTAAGGAGTAGTTTAATGAAGTAAGAGCTGGAAGGACAGGTAGAACGGGAATCCCGTGATATCAGAACTGAAAAGGACCTCCAGCTTATCTGCTCCAGCAGCCTTATGGGGAATGAAACAGGCCCAGGGAGGCCCAGTGACTTTTTCAAGGTCCCTTATTATTATTCTTACCATTTCATGACTTTGAGAAAGGCCTCATCTGACAGAAGTAGTAAGGACAGGCTTCTTAGAAAGGCCCAGTGAGGCAGGGAGTGCAAGGAGGCTTCATGCTTGCAATAATATGGTCAGTCCTACATTTTCAGTTTGGTTTTGGAAGGTCTAAAAAGACAATACATAGTATACTAACTTGGGACATCTCTGAATATAGGTAGCCCACAAGTGCCATATTTCACCATGTATAATGTGCACATTTTTGCCCAATTCTTTGAAGGAAAAATAAGGGCGTCTGTTATACATGGATAGTACTTAATTCCATATCTATAGAAATGTGTTTAATTCTTTTATTTATACTTTGCGTTAAAAGTGTAACTCTAGAAAGTAATGATATCCATATGCAAAATAATACCCTGGAATATGATCATCGGTTTTGTCTCTAAATATAAATAAGTAAATAAATATCTGAATTAAAAAGTTAAAACGAAAGATTTTTTTCTCTCTGAAAGTTTGGGCCAAAAACATGGGTGCGCATTATATATGGCAAAATATAGTAAAATAGAATAAAATTGGGGTTGAGGCCCTCTGCCATGCAGGAGAGGCCTTAGACTGTAGTGGCTAAGAAAGAACATGGCTGTCAGGCCAGAGCTACTAAGTTCAAATCCTTGTCCACTCTACTTACCCACTAAGGGAACTCGGGTAAGTAACCTCTCTATTCCTCACTTACCCGTTCTGTCAAATAGGATTTTTAAAAACTGTAGTATCTGCTTTATAGGCTTCCTGGGGAGATTAAATAAATTAATACCTATAAAGTACTTAGAACAGAACCTGGTACCTAGTGGGCATTTAATAACTCTTAGTTGTTATTACTAGTCACAGGATTGCTTAACTAAGGCAAAAGGCCTTGTCCTTGTCCCTGGGGCCGAGCATATTGTTGAGTTCTTCCCACCTGGACATGCTCCGCAATATCCTAGGTGGTGGAAGTAGCAAAGCAATTTTCCTGAAGGTGAATGTGTTCGTGACCAGCATGGTCAGCCTTAGAGCCCGGCCCCAATGTCTGGCTTCTGAGAGAGGCGGGGTGGGGTGGAGGAGCTGCAGTTGGGCTCCAGCAGTCAGTATAGGGTCAATTTAAGTGTACATTATTAGTAAGGCATCTTGGCATCTGCCTTCCTATTTCCATACCCAATCCTAGCATGATGCCGCCAAGATACTGCCTCTCTCCGGGTTCCCAAAGTTACTATTCTGTAAGTGTTCTGTTGTTTTTCTGAGTAAAAGAGATTTTGAAAAATTGGAATTTCTGAATGCCTGTGCCTACTTGGTGAAGGACTTGAGATCACAAAACTCCATTCTCTCAGGTGAGTTTTCTGCCTTAAGCTTCTTGGTTTTCTTCCCCCCTAGGCCAGGAACCATCACACTGCAAGCCCTTTCAGAAGCCAACAGAAGGCTGTGGATGGAGGCCATGGATGGGAAAGAGCCTGTAAGTTATCTCACATTGGGGAATGCTCTGCAGCTTAGCCTGGTGTATGAGTGCCCTCTAGTGGTGTAAGTGGGTTTAGCACAGTTAAAGGGTATAGTGGTTCGATGGTAACAACAGCAACATCTGGCTCATAATTGTTAGAGCTAGAAACAATTTTATTGATTCACCATCTCTTGTTTAACAAGTAAGGCAACTTGAGTTCCAGACAGGATGAAGCCTTCTCTAGGAGCAGCCTCACAGAAGACATGGAAGCTGGGCCTAGAATCCAGAGCTTGGATCCTCTTTCTCCAGTTTCAGATTATGTAGCTGTGCCTACAAGACCTTCTTAAGGAAAATTAAGCCTCTTCTCAGTTATTCACAAGGACTGAAAATAATTGGCATGGCTGTGAACAAGCATTTGTTAAGATTTTATGCAAAAGCGTTTTGCTGCCCCTTCTTCCATCCTCCAGTCAGCTAATTATCTTTGCAGTAGTGGAGGAGATGACTTTGCTATCCTGGACCCAAAGATGTACCACTTTATTTAGGAGGCCATTGCAGAGGAGGACAAGCGATACTTTAAAATTATTTGTGATTATCCTATAAAGACCAATCTGAACAGTCAGAAACCATCAAAAACTATTTCCTTTCTTTAGTCTTCCCAGTAGCTTTCTCCTAGTGGCATATGAAATAATATCAGCTTCATAATGTTGGAATCCCTGAGAGCTAGATTTTGATCCTGGTTCTGCCAGTCAGTGGCTGTGTGACCTTGAGCAAGTTATTTCATCTTTCTGAGCCTCGGTCTCCTTTTCTGCAGTAAAATGGCTTTAATAATCTCTGCCCTCACAGTCACAGGGTTGCTTGACAAATCAAATGAAAGCCAGTCCATCAACCATAATGTGATGTATTAGTTTTAGGTGCTTCTAACGAACCTGAAGCATGAGTGTAAAGCTGCTGAGATTGAACAGTATTTGGATCTCTAATCTCCTTGCTTTTATTCAAGGTCAACATTTGCTAGGAGGGGAAATATATTCCAGGCTTTCCTTTGTGTGTTCTTGGTGCCATGGAATGAAATACAAAGAGGAAATGCACAAATCCCAGGTTGCATTTCTAGCCACCAAGAAGGTAGTTTTAAATGACAAATGATGTTGTGAGGACTGCCATCCTGTCTCCCCTCCCTTTCCTCCCAGAGATCTGAAGCTTAACTATTACATATCTTTGATGTTTCTCTGGGCAGGTGCTAGGAGGCTCAGCAAGGCATTTGACTTTTGAATCCCCTCTCCTGAACTTGCTCTCCCTTTAGGATTTAAGATTGAACAATGCCAAAGGCTTTGTGTGCAGAAGGATGTCAGAACATGTGCCCACTGAATGTGGATCCTTACCAGCTTGATTATGGCAGACTTATCACAAATATCTTATTTATCGAAGTGACAGTAAGGGCTGGCCAGCATGGAAACCTCTCTCACTAAAATACTCATAGATTTATACACATATGCAAACACGTTTCTTTTAGAAGATGAGCTTGTTAAAGCAGGCTATAACAGATGATGTATCGAGGGCTTATTTCCTGCAGCCTCAGACTACTAATGTCATTGCTCCTTTACTTAACACCCCAATCTATTCATCTTACACACGTTATGTGTGCCTTCGCTTTTAAAGTGTTGAAGATTGGGACTTGACAGAACACGTACTCCGACCCTGATCATCTTAGAGATAGGAATTTTGAAGTCTAGAAAATGAAAATAACAAGCCCTAGATTTCATAATGAGGTAGAGGCAGAACTGGGTCTAGACTTGAAGAGCCAAGGATCTGGTCTTTGGTCTCTCCATAGCTATCACAATGTGGACTTCAAGATGATGCAGAGAAATCTTGGTCAGTGTGTGGATCTCTTTCAGATGGACAATTGCCATTCTACAGAGGAACACTTATTAACTAGCCTTTGGGGTATGGGGTTGGTTTGGAACACATACATTTTATCATCAATGCCCTTTAGCCAGGTATGCATGAAAAATCCACTTTCTTTCTGTCATACTTCCTTGCTCCATTGGAAAAACTCTCTTAAGCTTTCCCTAAGTAAATATCTAAGAGGGCTATAACTTCAGCAGTAGCAAGCAGTTCGAAATCCATTGTAATCTTCAGGGATTGTTGTTTCAACTGTTTCTTAGGGACCTGGGTGGAGATGATTCTGTTGAGTCCACTTTTCCTTCTCCTTAAAGCCTTTGAGTCGTTAATGGTCTTGATTTAACATTATCTGTTTCTCTTCTTTTGTAGATCTACCATAGCCCCATAACGAAACAGGAAGAAAGTGAGTCAAACTTCTGATCTACTGACATTAGAAACTGTCAGCTGTCTTAATCATAGCGAATGCTGTCATCGATGATATGTGATACTGATGCAAGTGTGTTTACAGATGCCGAGGTGTGGAGTGAAACTCAGACCTCTGTGTTTTTTGGACCATAAGACATTCCTAGGTTTTAGAGGAGGAAAATAGGAAAAAAATTTGAAGCCAAAAATGTGGTAAAATACTTAATAACATAAATAACATTAAATTTCACCAATGTAAATGTAAACAGAACTCAACAGCAGCATTAACAACCATTATTCCTCCCAAATGGGGGGGCGTGTGTCTTATAGTCCAAAAAATAGGGTATTTCTTTTTAAAGTGCATCTATTGATTGAACTAAGGAAGTCTCCTTATCTTAGCTTATGGTGGGAATGTCTGGACTAATAAAAAGAAACACATTATATCCTTGTTCTTCACACATGATAGAAGGTATGTGCATATCTGGCCTAACATTTCACATTTGATGTCGCTCGTGCCTAAAGCAGAAATAATGCAAAGGGCAAACTAAAAGCACTCTGTGTTACATTGAGTAAAAACCCTTCCCCTGACCCAAGCAAAGGACCTTTTCATTTAACGGTGGTTGGACATGACCAAGCAAACCCCTGGTTCTCTCACTGCAGTCTCTTAGCATGATGATTGAATGATTGGTCGATGAAGCCCATTGCCGCAGGCTCTAACTCTGCTTTCCTTTGCTTGAAACAGTGGAGCTGAATGAAGTGGGCTTCAAGTTCGTTAGAAAGTGCATCAATGTCATTGAGACCACAGGTAAGATAGTGAACCATCGCTTTGGCGGTGTTTGAATCCACCACTCTGAAGTTATTCTGGGGCGGTTTCTCAAAAGTACCAATCATGTTTTCAATTGGTCAGAAACCATTTCAGGAATAGACACTTTATAAACCTTGACCACTAGGCACAATTTGTATAATTTTAGTGAATTCTGAACCAGTGGTGCCCAAGCATATTTGGATAATTTCTGGCTTTCTGCTTTGAAAGAAAAAGAGCTTCAAATGGCTTATAAAATATTCTTAAATACTACCTGGCACTCCTCAACTAGTATTATGATGGGAGTCCCTAAATAAGTAAGAATTTTGTTTCTGCCACAATGCGTATGGGTTCAAAAATTGCAGGCAAAACTAAACTTAGACAAATGTGGAGTGAGCATTTTTCCAGGTTGATGATACTCTCTAGTTTCTCTCCAGCAATATGGTGAATAAGGGCCAGTATACTATATGAGCAGTGTCCTTTTTTCCTTCAAAATATTTTTTCAGTCTTCTCCATGCACAAAAATGGCCCTTTGTTTGACATCTGCCATACTCTAGCCTTCTCTTCCTTTATATCACTGCTCAGGGACATCTCGAAGGTTGATATTGCTGCATTTCCATTTAGATCCTAGCTCCTTTCCAAGATGGCAGCACCATTCTCCATCTGCTATCCACCTGAGTCTATTCTGCTATTTATTATAGAGTGTGTTCACTTCTGTTAGATTAATGAGGGCTTGGTACAATCCAAATGAAAGTATGAAGAGAACAATCTGGAGAGATGCTTCAGGACTACTCCCTTATGTCAGGGGAGGGCTGGAGAGCTTGGAGAGCATATAGAGAATCTTTCCTGTTTGAACTCAGTCCAGTGTGTCAGCACCTACTTTCTCAAATTCCCTGAAAATTCTATAGCTATATAAGCAAACTTAACCTGATTTTCTTTTCCTAGGGATCAAGACAGAGGGATTGTACCGTACCGTGGGCAGCAATATTCAGGTTCAGAAGCTGCTGAATGCCTTTTTTGGTAACGATTTTATTTTCATAATTCTTATTTGGAGTTGGTTGTGCATTAGGAGGCAACTTCAGTGCCTCCAAAGAACCCTCAGTCTCTTATCTATTGCTCAGTTCCAACTGGGTTGTTACAGCTCTGCATACTATTTGGACATCAGCTCACTGCCCTTTGATTTCTAAAAAGCTGGTAGTATGTTGTTTAGTCCCCACATATTTGTGTTTTACTCCAGCTTTCCTCTTGTATTTGATCTGTAATCTCACCATTGTGGTCAGAAAAGATGTTTGATATGATTTCAATCTTTTAAAATTTATTCAGACTTGTTTTCTGACCTAACATGTAATCTATCCTGAAGACTATCCCACGTGCACTTAAGAATGTGTATCCTGCTGTTTTGGGAAGGAATGTTCTGTAATAGATGTGGGGCACCCAACATCCTCAAGTTTATTTATAAGAAATTGTGTATTGAATTTAACATGTTTAAACTGCAGTCACCTTCAAAGTACTCTCCTTTTGACGCAGTACACCGATCGAGATTTTTTCCACTGCTCAAAACTGTTTTTGAACTCATCAATTTGGATGCCTTTTAGTGATTCTGTCATTTTTTTTGTTTTGTCTCTTCTACATCTGCAAAATGTTCCTCTTTGAGGACTTTTTTCATATGGGGAAACAAAAAGAAGTCACTCGGGGTGAGATCAGGGGAATAGGGAGGGTGGGGCATGGCAGTCATGTGGGTTTTGGTCAAAAACTGTTGGACACTCAGTGTGATGTGGGCAGGTGCGCTTGTAAATCACCCATCATGAAATGGGCAAATGTGCTGAAAGATTCTTCAAACAAAATTCACTGTAGCCAAACGCAGCCTTTCACAACAACACCATCTGGTGAACTGATACAGATGGGTTCCTAGGACACTCACCTAGCCCGGGAAGCCTGAATTACAAGGGGCCTGACCTCCACAAGATAATTCTGGCGTTCTTTTGGGTTCCTTTCATACATCTGTTAATTCCACCTGATCTAATGTACCTTTTAAGGCCAATGTTTCCTTGATAATTTTCTGCCCGGATGATGTGTATCCACTGATGTAAATGGGTCGTTAAACTCCCCTATTGTGGGAGTGGGAGAAGGAGAAGGGGGGAGAAGGTACAGAAAATACGTAGCATAAACGGTAGGTAGAAAATAGATAGGGGGAAGGGCAAGAATAGCATGGGAAATATAGAATCTAAAGAACTTGAGACACACAAGTGGTCATAAAGTAAAGGGGGGACTGGTGAGGGAGGGGGTATGCAAGGTGGAGGGGAATGAAGGGGGGAAATAGAACAACTGTAATGGCATAATCAATAAAATATATTAAAATAAATAAATAAATAAAGTCTTAAAAAAACTCCCCTATTGTTATACTGTCCAGCTCTTTTTTATACATAATAATATTTGCTTCATGTATTTATGTGCTTCTCTGTTAGGTGCATAGATGTTTAGAAGTGTTATATTCCCTTGTTGAATTGATTCCTTTATCATTATGGAATACCTTTGATTATCTCTTGTACAGTCTTAGTGTTAAAGTCTATTTTGTACAATATAAATATTGCTACTCCAGCTTTTCTTTCATTTCCATTTGCATGGAATATATGTTTCTATGCCTTCACATTCAGTCTGTGTCTTTAGGTCTGAAATGAGTCTCTTGTTGGCAGCACATGTATAGCTCTTACTTTTTAAAAATCCATTCAGACATCCTATGTCTTCGGATTTAATTATTTAGTCCATTTATCTTCAAAGTAATTATTGATAAGTATATATTTATTACCAGTTTGTTAATAATTTTCTGGTTTGTTTTTATAGTTCTAGTTTACTTTCCTCTTTTGCTTTCTTGACTGTGGGGTTTGTTGACTTTTTTAGTATTATGCTTGGATTCTATTCTTTTCATTTTTGTGTATCTATTATAGGAGTTTGGTTTCTGGGTATCATGAGATTCATATATAGTAACCTATGTAGATAGCAGTTTTATTTTAAGTTGATTGTTTCTTAGGTCTGACCACATTCTGAAAGTACTACATTGTTACTGCTGTCACATGTTTTATGGTTTTGATATCATATTTTGCATCTTTTTGTGTGTGGATCTTTTCAGTAATTATTGTAAATATAGGTGAGTTTTACACTTTTGGCTTTTACTTTTCACACGAGATTTATAAGTGATCGATCCACTGTTTTTCATGTATGTTGGCCTTTACCAGTGACACATTGCCTTACATGAATTTTTCATTTATTGTTTTGGCCCTTTCTTTCTTTTAAAAATATTTTATTTATTTATTTATTCTTAGAGAGAGGGCAAGAGAGGGAGAGAAACATTTATGTGAGAGACAAATATCGACCGGTTGCCTCCCATACACCCCTAACTGGGGACCTGGCCACAGCCCAGGCATGTGCCCTGACTGGGAATCGAATCAGTGACCTTTCAGTTTTCAGGCTGGCACTCAACCCACTGAGTCACATCAGCCAAAGTGGCCTTTTCTTTTCTGCTGAAGTAAATCCCTTTAACATTTGTTATAATGCCAGTTTAGTGGTGCTGAACTCTTTCAGCTTTTACTTGTCTTGGAAACTCTATCTTTCAGTCAATTCTGAATGACAACCTTCTAGGTATAGTAGTCTTAGATGTAGGTCCTCCCCCCGCCCCACCCTTTTATCATTTTGAATATATTGTGCTATCTATCCTCTCTGGCCTGCGAAGTTTCTGCTGAAAAAATAGTTATCAGTCTTATGGGAGTTCCTTTGTGTGTAACTGGTTGTTTTACTCTTGCTGTTGTTAAGGTTCTCTTTATAACTTTAACTTTTTCTTTCATTTAATTGAATTTATTGGGATGCCATTGCTTAATAAAATTATACAGGTTTCAGGTGTACAATTCTACAACACATCATTGTACACGGTATTGTGTGTTCACTACCCCAACTCAGGTCTCTGTCCATCACCATTTTATTCCCCTTTACCCTCTTCTGCTTCCCCCCCAGCCCCCTTCCCTCTGGCAAGCACCATAGTGCTATCTGTGTTTATGAGGTTTTCCTTAATCCCTTCACTTTTTTCACTCACCCCACACCTCACCTCCCTTCTGACAGCTGTCAATCTGTTCTATGTATCTAGGAGTCCGTTTCTATTTTGATTGTTAGTTTATATTTTGTTCATTAGATTCCACATATAAGGGAGATCATATGGTATTTGTCTTTCTTTGACTGACTTATTTCACTTAGCACAGTCATCTCCATATTCATACATGCTGTCGCAAAGGGTAGGATTTCCTTCTTTTTTATGGCTGAGTAGTATTTCATTGTGTAAATGTACACAGCTTTTTTGTCCACTCACCAACTGACGGACACTTGGTATATCTTTAACTTTTCACACCTTAGTGATGATGTGCTTTGGTGTGAGTATTTTGGGGTGTATTTTGTTTGGGAATGTATATGTTTCTTGAACTGGCATGTCTTCTTTACCATGTTATGGAAGTTTTCGGCTTTTATTTCTTCAGTAAATTTTCTGTTCCTTTCTCTCCTCCTTCTGGGATCCAGATAATGCACATTTAGTGCACTCGATGTCCCAGAAGTCCCATAAACTAACCCCACTTTAAAATGTTCTTTGGACTCTGGCTGGTGTAGCTCAGTGGATTGAGCATGGGCCTGCGAACCAAAAGATTGTGGTTCGATTCCCCGTCAGGGCACATGCCTGGGTTGCAGGCCAGTTCCCAGCAGGGGCCAGTTCCCAGCAGGGGATGCACCAGAAGCAACCAAACATTGATATTTCTCTCCTTCTTTCCTTCCCTTCCCTCCCTTCTAAAGATAAATAAAATTAAAAAAAATTGTTCTTTAGTTGCTGTTCCAAGGAGTGATTTCTACTACTCTTTTCTCCTAGTTCACGGAATATTCTTTTTGCATCATCTAATCTGCTCTTAATTCCCTTTAGTATAATTTTCATTGTAGTTTTTCTATTCTTCAGTCTCATTCGGTCCTTTTTATATTTCTTTGTGTTGAAGTTCTCACTGTGTTCATTTATTTTTCTTTGGTGAATTTGGGGAACATCTTGATAATCATTCCTTTGAACTCTTTATCTGGTAGGTGGTTTATCTCTGTTTTATTTAGTTATTTTTCTGAGGATTTTTCATCAGCTTTCATGTGGATCATATTCCTTTATCTGCTCATTTTGCCTAGCTCCATTTGTTTCTATATATGATATATGATCAGTTATGATCCAGTCTTGAAAGAGTAGCCTGATGTGGAAGGTGTCCTGTGGGGCCTGGTGGCACAGCCTCCCCTGGTCACGAGCTCCAGGTCCTCCAGTGGTTTCCATTGTGTATGTTGTGTGCACTCAGCTGTTTTGGCTTGGTGCAATATTTGGGGCATGCTGGTGGGAAGGATTCGGCCCCAGTCCCACTGGTTCTGAAATTCAGTGTTGACACTTACCAATATGGGCTGATCCCTGGCCTGGCTGCCTGTGAGGCCTGCTGTGGCTGCTGTAGGTGCACTGTTGGGTAGGGTTGGCCTCTGGCCCAGTTGTCTGCAAGGCCCAACTACAACTGCTGCCCGTGTTCTGATAGATGGGGCTATCCCACACCCTGGCTGCCTGTGTGGCCTGGCCATGGTTGCTGTGGGAACACTTGTGTGCAGGTTAGAACCCTGGTGTTGCTTGCTTGCGGCTAGGTTTTACCATGACTGCTTCTGGCACACTTATGTGAACAGCCGGCCTTCATTGCTACTGCCTGGAAGGCTTGGCCTTGGCTGCTGAGGGTGCAGTGGTATCTGAGGGCTTACTTCCAAGTTAGCAGCCACTTTTGAGGGGTGCTGATACCACTGAGGCAACCTGCCTGGCGCAGGGGTGCTGGTGCTATCTGAACCTGTTCTTCCACTGTGAAAGGGTAAGAGGCATTTTTGAGGGACACCAGTGCCCGCTGAATCTGCACACTGGGTGTAGGGCTGGAAACACTTTGTTTGGGTCCTGGCGTAGGTTGAGGTTGCTTGCTTTTCGTGGTGGAGTGGGAACCACTTTGAAGGGGTTCCAGTTGGAGCAGGCAAATTGGGTGGCCTGGACCTCCAACATGTCAGTATGAGGTGAACAGTGGTAGCAAGATTATAAAAAATGGCACCTGCCAGCACCAGGCTGGCTAGGTTGAAGGAGGATTTATTTGTTTGTTTACCTGTATTTTTTGGACCAAAAGACGCCCCCCCCCACCGCATTTGGGAGGAATAAT